>NW_026652278.1:161275664-161550301 GCF_009828535.3 Hylobates moloch
CCTCGGCCTCCCTAAGTACTGGGATTACAGGCGTGAGCCACAGTGCCCGGCCTTAACTTTATTTAAATAAAACCTCCAAAGTGGGTGTAACCTTCAAAAGATTAATACAAAATACCAAATGGAGTGAATGATTTCATCTTTACATAACCACCCCTTTGCTGCTATTATAATGTGACAATGTACATTGCCTGAATCAGTTGCTCCAACATGCACCTCTAGGATAAATTATTAATTCCTCCATCTGGAACCCTGTCTTGCCTCTGTCCCTCCTTCTCCAAAAGATTATCAAATATGGCATAAATGCACAAAGGAATGCAGTGGAAAATGCAAATTCTTTATTGTTATTTTGTACCAAATTTCAATGTATTCTCTCAGTGAGTTAGGCAGCCTTTTTTCTGCTTTCCCTGTCGCACTGGTGTGGTTGGAAAGAGTTACTAGTATAAGGATAGGGTGATTAGTCCTGGCAGCAAAAGGGCTTGGTTTTGGGCAGCTTGTGCCCCTGGACTGGTCATATGGAGCTAAGAGCAATCTCCTTCATTAACGCTGAGTGCCCAGAAAATTGTATCATTTTCTGCCATAATATGATAGGTAAAGCTTTGAGGATTCTGTTGGCAAAAGGCGATTCCACAGAAAACACTCCAAGAAATCAAGGCACAGAGTGCTTCCAGAAAAACATCATTATACTCCTCTCACTAATGTTCTACTCCCTAGTAACACAGCCCAACGAATGCCCCAGACCCAACTCTTCTGATTTCTTTGGTAATAAATTTAGTAAAAACAGAAATTCTTCTGCATTTTATCTATGGGACAGTGAAAATCATGGGAAATGGACCTTCCCAAACACCTGGACATCACTTAAGACAATTAGATATAAGAGTCTTAGAACTGTTATCACTCGCATCTATACATTCTATTGTTTTTTTAAAAAATTCTCTACCTAGAGATGATGTGTTTATTCTCTCTCATGATTTATTACTTAATAATAACAAAATCACTAATTTTTTTTCTTTTTTTGAGAGGGAGTCTCACTTTGTTGCAAGGCTGGAGTGCAGTGGCACAATCACAGTTCACTGCAATCTTTGCCTCCCAGGTTCAAGCAATTCTCTTGCCTTAGCCTCCCAGGTAGCTGCGATTACAGGTGCACACCACCACACCTGGCTAATTTTTGTATTTTTAATAGAGACGGGGTTTCACCATGTTGGCCAGGATGATCTCGATCTCCTGACCTCGTGATCCGCCTGCTTCGGCCTTCCAAGGTGCTAGGATTACAGGCATGAGCCACAGCACCCGGCCGATCACTAATTTTTTTTAGCGGCCCAGTGTCTCCCTCTCTCTTCTTGGCTTAAATAAGAGGCCAGGAAAAGCAAGCCTGGGAGAAGAGTCTTCTTTTTTTTCTTCAATGTTAGAGATCGGAAAAGGATTTTGAGGTAGACATAAATTGGGGCCAAATTATAACAGCAGTTTTTTCATTCAATAATCTGGTGGGAAGGAAAAGATACCCACACGCCCTTCATCCGCTAGCCTTGATGCCAGGTCGACAGCCAATCACGTCCCTCCACTTCTGAATCATGTCTGAAAATATGCATGAGTGCACATGCAATACCGTACTAGAAAACCTTTACTCCTCATCCTAGTCATTTATTTGCACAAATAAATGTCTTTTCATTCTGCCAATTCATTCACTCTTTCTCAAATAACAAAACGAGAGGTTTTTCCCCAACAGTATGACTCTTGTGTTAATATTGTTTCCCTTTCTCTTAGTCACTTTTTCAGAACAACAAACTAATTTTGCGTTTTTGAAATATGCCTTCATAGCTTCAGCAAGAATCACTGATTTGGAACTTTGTCATATGCTTTCAAACTATGTAAGATTCAGGTCTAAGTCTAATGCAACAGTACAGTATCTCAAAAACTTAACCTAGTTATTGAGGCATGACCTTTTTGAGGTTGCTTTGTGTTTTTTCTGTCAGCTTTGTTTTTTAAGTGTCTGGTTATTTGATCCCTGAAGTGAAGTTTTGAGATTTAATGACTGTCAGATAACATAACAATATCCCGGAGTGTGTATATATACCTTGGATAAGAATAGCCACATGAGTTTCACCTTTCTTTTTATTCGTAAGTACTATGAAATGCAATGTCAAAAGAAATCTTTTCTTCAAAGGCCTATGTCATTGAAGCTGCAAAGAAACCTTTCTCCTGTGTATAGGCAATTATTATTACTTTCCAAGAGGCATATCTGAGCTGTAGTTGCAAACATGTCACATGCCTCTTCAAAGCTACCTTTCCTTTCGTTATGACATGCACTACTTGGGGCCTATTTTTTTCCCAACAGCACTGTCACAGTTTTCATGTTTTTAGTCTGCATTTACTAAAGAAAAGTTGCCAAGATGGTTCGAGCTTATGTAAACTTCGCTAAGAATAACTACATGATATAGTAATGTATGCACAACACAGAGGAGTTTAAAGAAAGGCAGAGGAAGGGAGAAATCTCCAATATAAAAAGGGTGTAGTCTGGTTTGTTATTTTTTACCATGCAGAATTATTCATGAACATGAATTGTGCTTGTTTCTGTTCAATATGTAGGTAAGAATTTATTTAAACAGGTCAAACTTGGAGGTCCCTATAGTACATTTTGAAAGGGTGAAGATTATAGTAAATGAATAACCATGTATAGCACTCATAGAAAAATTTTTAAATGTTTCTATTATTTCGCTCTGTTTTGCTCCTGATTATAAATGTTGTTATAGTGCTTTATTTAGTAATCTAGAAATATCAATTATTCTAACACAAAGCACAAATACAGTCTTACATACAAACACCATCTTGCAAGCACTGAAGACAGAATTATATCAATGACTTTATCCATCAAACAAAATTTAATATTACTTTAAAGGTTGTTACACAAACTATAAGCATTCCTAAATTTCCCGCCTAACTTTTCTTCATTCGTTACATAATGGGACCAAATTAAAGGTTTCGAATGTTGCAAAGAGGGTCTGTCCCATTTCTGCCTCTTTAATTCAGGATTCTTTACACGGAGAGTTCCCTGAGTTCTTAGCAAATTGAAGTTAGCTGCAAATATCCATGAATATTTCAAGGCATTTCCCAGAGTCCTTATTCCCCTTATCTAAAGTCTTGATCCTCTACTTTGTGTTCCTGAACCAAACTCTGGTTCCATTTAGAGTTTTCATAATGCTTTCCCTCTGTTTAGGCTTATGGCTGATACTGAAGAGATGCATCTTCAGGTGGAAAACTCTCTTTCCGTGACCTAGCATTAATAAGATGCCCTCTGTCAGGGGAAGCTCTTGTGAACTGAGAAGCTTGGCTTTCTTTTTGTTGATTAAAGCTTGTAAGGAATAAAATATCATTATGAAGGCATAAATTAAGAAGACTTGGGATAGGAGAAATGCAGAATTTCATTTTGGTTTATTTCTGAAAAATAAGTGATCCTTCCACCTCAGCCTCCTAAGTAGCTAGCATGCCCAGCTAATTTTAAAATTTTTCTTTTGTAAACATGGGATCTTGCTAAGTTGCCCAGGCTGGTCTCGAGCTCCTGGCCTCAAGCAATAATCCCATCTCAGCCTCCTAAAGCACTGGGATTACAGGTATAAGCCAATGTGCCCACCCTATTTTACCACTATTTCTGGAGATAACAGTAGCCTCAATTTTCTGAGACTTTTAAAGATTCTGCAGGTTAGTTCTTGTCTTTCACAATTGCTAGTTGGGGAATTACTTTCCAGGGTCCCCTAATTCTGTTATCAATAATTAATCTACTTCCAACTTCCAATTTTTTGTCCTTTACAACCTTGTCAGTTTATGGCTAAAATATTATTTTGTTTATTCCTCTAAAAAGAGATTTTTCTGGTTTATTTGCTTTTGTTTGTAATACAGTTTTAAAGTATTTTCTTAGAAGAGGTATGTGAAACATGATATACCTTCTGATATTCTGGATATTCTAAACTAATTTTAATTTACTCTGACAAATAACTTTAATCTGAGATTAATATAAGAATCCTAGGTTTGGGGTTTCTTTTTCCTCACAATAGCCTTGATATGCAATTCCACTCTTGCATAAAGATCAATACCCTGCCAATATTATATATTATTTGTAGCTAATGTTTTTTTCTTCCTAGAAGCTTATATTTCTCTTTAATCTTAGAATTTAAGAATAATACCAAGATTTGCTTGGATGTGTGTCTTTTCTTACCAATCTAACAGCATTCATGGGACCAAGATTTCTATGTTATCCAGGGTCCCACTCCTCCACATACTGCCCAATGTCAAGCTCTTCCTCGATTTGCCATCCTTGGTCCTCACACTAGGGTCATGGTCCTCCCTACCTATCAAACTCAATGGAAAGTTTTTTGTTTTAAAGATAAAACCTCATATGAAATTGGAGCAAGTAAAAACAAGAAAATAAGAAAAAGAAAGATAGTTATGAAAAATAGTACAGTTTTCCCAACATCCTGTTAATAGGAACTCAAGAAACAGAAAATAGAGAGAAAAACAAATCATAAATAAAATAATTCAAGAGAATTTGCCACAACTAAAGTTTCCAACTCAAAAGATCCCATTTGATGCCCAACACAATGGATAAAAGTAGACCCACTCCAAGACACATAATCTTAACATAAGATTTCACAGAAGAAAAACAATGGATCACATTAAAAAGACAAAGAGGTATTTTCAGATTTCTCAACAGCATTAGAAGCTAGAAAATTATTTGCGCTAAAGAAAAATTATCTCCCACTTAAAATCTGTATCAATTATCTGTCCACTGGAAAGGTGAAGACATTTTCAGACCTACAAGTTCTCAGCAATTTCACCTTCCACAAACACTTTTCCAGAAATCTACTAGATAATATGCTCCTCTGAAACTAGGGAGAAAAGAACAAAGGAATGCATGAGAGGCTGACAGGAATAGGAGAGCTCACTGAGAAAACAGTCCGAAGAAATCCCCAGGACGAGCATGAAAAATGTGCCCAGAGGACTGTTGTGTGCCAGATACAGTAGAAACCTAGCCCAGGGTGATGCAGGTCTGAGGATCTGGAAGAGGTTTCTTTAATATTAATTTGATGATGAGGAGATGTAGATAATTGACAGAGGGTTTAAGGTTGAACAGTAAAATGTGTCTATAAAACTAAATGAACAAAAATTAAGTCCATGCCAAAAAAATTTGTATTTTTTAAGAGAGAAAATGTAATAATCTTAGTTCACTAAGAGACTTAAGTTAGAGCATGATAATGATGTGAACACTAAGGGCTCCAACTAAACCTAGGCTGCAACATAATTAAAAAGGATACAATAAGACAACAATAAGAAGTGTGGGGGGCGGTAGAGGAGAGGCAAGAAGGATAAAGGCTAAATCCTTATCCTTTATTGTCAAAAATCAATGCACGAAACTGAAAAACTAAGACGTAACAATGCAAGCAAGTTATATTGAGCTATGAAGGTAAATACCCGAAGAATCAACTAAAAAAAGTTAAAAAGGATTGCTTCAGGGAAAAAGAAACGTGAATGCTCTGAACTGATGTATTTCTTAACAAATCTTATGGAACGATGTGCTCTTTAAACTACAGATGTCGATTATGTGACCATATGTATCTAATTTTAAAAAATAAAAAATTAGAAGAAAGATGAAAGAATGAAAGTAAAGTAGAATGGATGAAGAGAAGGAGGAAAAGATGGATAATGAGATAAGATAAAATAGAAACTATCCAAAAGCCAGAAGGACCATGTTTTATTAAATAGGAATTTTAATATTAAAGGCATCAATCAGAACACCGAATTACATAATGTACCTACTAAAAAGAACCAAGTTAAAGTTGTGTTTTGTAATCTAGCCAATCAATATCCTTCCATTCAGCTCCTTTATTTCTTTTCTATGGGAAAACTCAACCAATTTTTCCAGCTTTCTTGCAATAAATTTAATTCTTGGCTGACATTCTACCATGGCCAGAATGCAAGACACTATCTTCCAGTCTTGTCCATTCAGATAGCCTTTTTATTGTTCTGACATTGTGTGTGAACTAGGTTTTGGTCTGGAAGGCAATTTTTTCATTATTTCAGATTGGGCCTTGGTCCAGCTTAAGCCAGTTTTTCATTTTGTTAATTTTTGCTTTACCATTATTTCTCAAATTTTATTCATGAGATATTTTACACATCAATTATATTTTGCATGCATTTTACTTTAATCCATCCAGTATAAATTACTTCCATTTAGAATTAATCATGGAACCTATAGAGTTTAGGATAATGTTTCCAAAATTTCTAAATTAACAGAAGCCTATACTTTACAACTATATGGATCATCCAATATAATTTAAAATATGATATTCATCTTAAGAATTTGCATATATCACTGTGTTTATCAGCACACTTTTTCTTACAAGAACATAAACTCTTTTAGCTTAAGCAAAAATTAAGTTCTTTTTTTTTTCTTTGGACCCAAAATTGAGTTGTATGATCAAATGCAGAACTTAACAGGAGTGCTTTTTTGTTGTTGTTGTTGTTGTTTTTTGTTTGTTTGTTTTAAAGCTGCTTTATTTTTCTCTAGGATCTCATAATTTCTTATTTCCACCTGTCAGGGTACAATTGTACAATTTTAGTTCTTGTTATTGGATAGATCCATCTTTTTCTGCTTTTCCAACCATCCACCTAGAAAAAAGAAAATGCTCTCCTACAGTTTTTGAGCAACGAGTGTACAGGTAGTCTGAAGAGACGCATTACTTCTGCAAACCCCAATTTCAAGTTCCTAGAAGAGAGAATCTGAATCAGATTGAATCTGAAATCCATGGAGTCTAAACATTGACCTCTAAAGTTTATTACTGGGGTATGAAAAGGCATTTTTTACAGAGGGAAGACAAACATTGAGGAGACCAACAAGTATCTACTGCTCTGCAGTAAATAAATGCAATTAGATCATACAATATATTTTTAGTACTTTCTAATTCATTATTGATAGTGTTGGTCTGTATTCATCGCCTTGTTTTTCATGGTAGTTTTTTTTATTTTTTGTTTTTTCTTACCAAGTCTTTTTTTTTATTTCAACTTTTACTTTATATTCAGTGAGTACATGTGCCAGTTTGTAACCTGGGTATATTGTCTGATGCTGAGGTTTTGGAGTACCATTGATCCTGTCACCCAGGTAGTGAGCATAGTACCCAGTAGTAAGTTTTTCAACCCTTTACGCCATCCTCTGTCCTCCAGTATTTCTCATTGTCTACTGTTCCCATCTTTATGTCCATAAATACCCAATGTTTAACTCCCACTTATAAGTGAGAAAATGCAGTATTTCCTGATTAATTTGCTTAGAATAATGGCCTTGAGCTGCATCCAGGTTGCTGCAGAGGACATGGTTTCATTATTTTTATGGCTGTGTAGTATTCCATGCTGTGTATGTACCACATTTTCTTTATCCAATCTGCCGTTGATTCTACATGTCTTTGCTATTGTGAATAGCATCACAATGAACAAAAGATTACATGTGTCTTTTCAGTAGAATGATTTATTTTCTTCTGGATGTATACCCAGTAATAAGGTTGCTGGGTTAAATGGTAGTTCTATTTTAAGTTATTTGAGAAATCTCCAAACTGCTTTCTACAGTGGCTAGGCTAACTTACATTCCCACCAAATGTATAAGCGTTCCCTTGTCTCCTCAGCCTCACCAACGTCCGTTGTGTATTGACTTTTTAATAATAGCTATTCTGACTGGTGTGAGACAGTATCTCATTGTGGCTTCGATTTACAAATATCTTATGATTAGTGATGTTGAGTGTTTTTTCATATGTTTGTTGGTTGCTTGTATGTCTTCTTTTGAGGAGTGTCTGTTCATGTCTTTTGACTACCTTTTAATGGGATTTTTTGTCTTGTTAAATTATTTAAGTTCCTTATAGATTCTAGATATTAGACCTTTGTTGGATGCATAGTTTGCAAATATTTTCTCCCCCTCTGTAGGTTGTCTGTTTCCTCTGTTGATAGTTTCTTTGGCTGTGCAGAAGCTCTTTAATTAGATCTCACTTGTCAATTTTAGTTTTTGTTGGAATTGCTTTTGAGGACTTAATCATAAATTATTTCCCAAGGTTGATGTCCAGAATGGTGTTTCCTAGGTTTCTGTCTAGCATCCTCATAGTCTGTGGTCTTATATTAAAATCTTTAATCAATCTTGAGTTCAATTTTAGGTATGATGAAAGGTAGGGGTCAGTTTCATTCTACTGCATATGGCTGGCCAGCTATCCCAGCAACATATATTGAATAGAAAGTCCTTTCTGCATTGCTTATTTTTGTAGACTTAGTTGCAGATCAGATGGCTGCAGGTGTGGGGCTTCATTTCTGGGTTCTCTATCCTGTCTCATTGGTCTGTGTGTCTGTTTTTAACCATGCTGTTTTGGTTACTGTAGCCTTATAGTATAGTTTGAAGTCTGATAACATGATATCTCACAGCTTGTTCTTTCTGTTTAGGATCGCTTTGGCTCTTCAGGTCTTTCTTTGGTGCCACATGAATTTTAGAATAGTTTTTTTTCTAATTCTGTGAAAAATTGCCTTAGTAGTTTGATAGGAATGGTGTTGAATATGTAGGTTGCTTTGGGCATTATGACCATTTTAACAATACTGATGAGTATGAAATGTTTTTCCATTTATTTGTGTCATCTCTGATTTCTTTCAGCAGTGTTTTGTAGTTTTCCTTGTAGACATCTTTCACCTCTTTGGTGAAGTGTATTCCTAGTTAAGTTTTGTGTGACTATTGTAAATGACATTGCATTCTTGATTTGGCCCTCAGCTTGAACATTATTGATGCGTAGATATGGCACTAATTTTTATAAATTTATTTTTTATCTTGAAACTTTATTGAAATCATTTTTATCGGTTTCAGGAGCCTTTTGGCAGTATCATTAGAGCTTTCTAGATGCAGAATCATATTGTTAGTGAAGAGAGACAACTTGACTTCTTCTTTTCCTATTTAGATGCCTTACATTTCTTTCTCTTGCCTGATTGCTTTGGCTAGGACTTTTGATGCTATGTTGAATAGGAGTGGTGAGAGTGGGCATACTTGTCTTGTTCCAGTTCTCAAGGGGAATGATTCCAGCTTTTGTCCGTTCAATATGATGTTGGCTGTGAGTTTGTCATAGATGACTCATTATTCTGAGGCACATTTCTTCAATGCCTAGTTTGGTGAAGGTTTTTATCATGAAGGGATGTTGAATTTTATCAAAGGCTTTTTCTGCATCTATTCAGATGATCATATGGCTTTTGTTTTTAATTCTCTTTATGTAGTGATCACATTCATTGATTTGCATTTGTTGAACCAACCCGGCATCCCAGTAATCAAGCATTCTTGATCTTACTGAATTAACTTTTTGATGTGCTGTGGATTCAACTTGCAAGTGTTTTGTTGAGGATTTTTGCATTTATGTTTATCGGGATGTTGGCCTGTGTTTTCATTTTTCATCGTATCTTTGCCAGGTTTTGGAATGAAAGTGATGCTGGCTTCATAGAATGAGTTAGGGAGAAATGCCTCTTACTTGGTTTTTTTTTTTTTTTTTTTTTTTTTGAATAGTTTCAGTAGAATTGGTATCAGCTCTTCTTTGTATGTCTGGTAGAATTCAGCTGTGAATCCATCTGGTCAGGAGCTTTTTGGGTTGGTAGGTTTTTTATTACTAATTTATTTATTCAATTTTGAAACTCGATATTGGTTTGCTTAGGGTTCCAGTTTCTTCCTGTTTCAATCTTGGGAGGTTGTGTGTTTCCAGGAGTTTATCCATTTTCCCTAGATTTTCTATTTCATGTGCATACAGGAGTTCTATAATAGTCTCTGAGAATTTTTTGTATTTCTGTAAGATTGGCTGTAATGTCATCTTTGTCATTCCTGATTGTGCTTATTTGGATATTCTTTTTTTTTTTTTTGTTAATCTAGCTAGCAGTACATTGATCTTGTTTATCCTTTCAAAAAAACAAAACTACTTTTGGTTTCATTGATTCTTTGTATGGATTTTGGGGTCTCAGTTTCTCTCAGTTCTGCTCTGTGAGTTTTTAGTATTGTGCAGTGCTCTATGAAATAAAGAAAAATATACTCACTACATGCTGCTACATTATAGGGACATAAAAAAACTTTCATGCACCCTCGTCACCCTATACATTTCTTATATTGTTTGACTCTTTTACTACCCTTGACCTCTTAATCACTTTCTTGTGATTATGTAGTTGGTTTATTATTATAATCAAATCAACATCAGTATTCTTTTATTTGTACGTTTTCCATTCACTTTTGCTGCTAACATTTTGTCTATTAGTGTGTATAGCAACTGCTTCAAATCTTTTTTGAAATGAGAAAGCATACAAGCATACATCTGAATGTAAATAAATCAGTCACTATCTCAAGTCCCACTGATGTCTCTTTTTTCAAAATATTTAACCTTTGGTTAAATTTTTTATCAAGTATTTAAACTCTGCTGCAGGTAGGCTGGGCATGATGGCTCATGCCTATAATCCCAGCACTTTGGGAGGCCGAGGTGGGTAGATCACTTGAGCTTAGGCATTCAAGACCAGCCTATTCTCTTGGAAACATCATTACAAAAACTTCATTCCTTGCCCTGGCCGTTTCTTTAACCAAACTTCAGCTTCTTTGTGCCCACAGGTGCTGGCAAGCAGAGATGGTATATCTCTGAATATGTGTCTTGTCAGTGTCTCTCTGTGAATGCCATTATTCAAGGGCTCACAATTGATATTGTTCTTTGTTGCAGATAGTGACTTCCAAAGTGAAGTTTTTAGAATGCTAGTGCTAGAAGGCTTTCTTAAAAACAAAGATTTCATAGCAAGGTAAACTTTTTTATATTTTCCTAAGAAGAAAATGTAAACTTTCTTGGTAATTTTTGATGAATATTAAAAGATTTTCAAGATCCTTCGTTTAAAAAAAAAATACGTACTTTGTAATCCACTTTTCTGTTGTTACTGAACTGGAGTGCACACGATAATTTTCCCCTGACCTCGTATATGCCACAAAGATTCTCATTTACACTCTGGGAGTCACAGCCTTCTTGATTTACCAAATCCTTATCTAAACACACAAAGACATGCACTCTTCCAGAAAATCACTTTTATGTACAACAATGCTGTTAGTAAAGTTGTGTTTGTCTATCTGTGTCTTATGTGTGCCTTTGTGTATGTCTCTGTGTATGGTGTGTGTCTGTGTGTTTTGTTCTGTTTTAATTTGTGGTTCATCAAGAGAAACAAATTGTTCAGTACACAGAAGAAAATAACTCATTTACTTTTTTACAAGAGTCAAATTTGAAGGATTTTTGAAGGTTCCTAAAATAATAAATTTATTATTTATGGGCAAGCATTTTATATCGTTAAAAAAGAACAGATTTTGTTAGTCTTATAATGCTTTAAAAATGCAGACTTTCTAATGTGAGTATCGGAATTGAATTTAGGTATGAGATTATGAGATTATGAAATTATTAATTATTAATACTCTTTTGGTGAAAAGGAATATTTAAATATATTTTGAGACTTTACCCTCTATGTGACAAGCAACATTTATTACCTTTACATTTAATTAAAATTTCTAATTACATTTTTGTCTATGATAAAAAGTACAAAATTTAAAATTCAACAGTTACCACTATTAAACTTGAAGCATTTTCACATTACAGTTTCTGCTACTTATACACCAACCATCAATACTATTATGGATTATCACTTCAATTAAAAGATTGTTTATGATCCCCATAGGTATAGATAGAAATGAAGTCTGAGCAATGGGAATTCCAATGCTGATGTAGAACATTCCATATTAAATAAAATCCTGTGCACCTGGGAAATCAAATTTTAGCTCAGGTTGTATTTATTATGACACCCTAGGACTTGTGTTTTATGGATTCAAGATGAGAAAATCATTAAAAATCTGCTTATCACATTAAGAGATCATTTAAAATTATTCCCTCAGGGATTATTATTAGCAATATATTGTCAGAATTTTTCCTTCCTTGACCATCTTATCTTTATGTAACACATGATTTCTGTAGTTTAAACTAGAGAATTCAGTGTTTAGGAAGATTATGATGTTGGGAAATCCTCTTGAGACAATTTTTTTCATCACTGAGAATTTCCCCCAAATAGGAAGTTATTTTTCTTTTTTTAATCTGCAAATATCCTCACTGTTTCTCAAGCCACTTTCCTTACTGTTGGTCTTCTGCAGGTTTTCAGCACATCTAAAAAGAGAAAACATAACCATTACACACCTAAAAAGACTCAAGAAACCAAAGTAAAAAGTAAAACCTTGAGACCTGAGGTCAAAGAATCAAACCCAAGTAAGACTGGAGTTTTCCAGTGAAATACTTGGAAATCTAAAATTCAAAACCAAGGTCATGGTGTGGAAGGACATTAATATACATTTTATCTTTTCATAACAAATCATCTCTAGGGAAATTTTCCTACTAGAAATCATAATTATCTCCATCAGTCGCTCCAGGGCAGTGTTGGCAAGCTGATAATGCACCTGCGTCTCTGCCAATCACACTGCCACAGAAACTGGAGGGGAAAAATCTGCTGCTCAAGAGTTCTATCTCTGAGCCTGTGAAATAGCCATTATCTCCATGGCAATCTGTATTTAAGACAGCCATCAAATCCTCATCTTTTCTTTTTTACAGTTTACTTTTATGCTTTCATATAACTTCATTCTGAAAAATATTTTCTTTAATTACTTTTCCTTTATTCTTCCAACTCAACATATATATATATATATAATACATATATAAATAATGTGTATGCATTTCCACAAAGCTATCTTGTTTTTATATGATTAGAGGGAACTTATCTTTCTGATTCCCTCTAATTATATAAAAACAAGATAGCTTTGTGGAAATGCATATATGTTATATACATATATATATACTGCATAGAAAATATAACTGATATTTGAGTAAGTATGTAAAAGAAAATTGGCCAACAGAAAACAAAATTCTTAAGAAAACTAACAAGTAGTGGTTACAATAATATATAGAGATGCAATATATATAAACTGTATGAAAAATGTAATTGACAGTTGCAGAGTCATTATGTAAATGAAACATCAGCCAATGAAAAACATAAAATTCTTTAGACATTTAACAAGTACTGATTGCAACAAAACACAGGGTTTTTTTAAAAAAAAAAAAAAAACTTTTTTGAATATGTAGTAATTTTTTTTTTTTTTTTTTGAAACAGAGTCTTGCCCTGTCACCCAGGCTGGAGCGCAGTGGCATGATCTCGGCTCACTGCAACCTCCTCCACCTCCCGGGTTCTAGCAATTCTTCTTCTTCAGCCTCCCGGGTAGCTGGGACTACAGGCGCACACCACCATGCCTGGCTGATTTTTTGTATTTTAGCAGAGACTGGGTTTCACCGTGTTGCCCAGGCTGATCTCAAACTCCTGAGCTCAGGTAGTCCACTCACCTCAGCCTCCCAAAGTGATGGGATTACAGGCGTGAACCACTGTACCTGGTCAGTAATTTTTTGATGTTTGAAGTTCTGCGAAAAGACAAAATTTTCATTACAATAATATCAGTTGTTAATGTTTTTCCGACTATCAATATCATTGTTTAACTACTTTCTTTTCTTCATTCAATCTCATAGTTCTATTCAACCTGCTAAGAACAAACAGTATCTGTTCAACCATTTCAATCATCAAAGTAAAATTTCAGGAAGATTATTCTTGTAAAACTCATGTGTGGACAATGATGTTTTTGTGAAGTAAAACCAGTGTAATTTGCTTTCAAGATTCCCTCCAGTGGGTTCTGTTTTTGTTATTTTGCCATACAAGTAAAGAATATGTCTGAATATAGAACGGATAGGTAATTTAAGAAAAAAGTACATCTTTTATAAAATACTGAAAAATTTCGAAAATATCACACTGATAAAACCAAACATATCTGAAGCCATAATTCATAATGGAATTAACACTGTAAGTCTACATCAATGTTTTAAATATTTTCAGTACCCAGAAATATATGGTGAATATGTGGTAGTGAATAAGTCTCATGAAACCTGATGGTTTTATAAATGGGAGTTCCCCTGCACAAGCTCTCTTGCCTGCTGCCATATAAGATGTGACTTTGTTCCTCATTTGCCCTCTGGCATGATTGTGAGGCCTCCCCAGCTATGTGGAACTGTGAATCAATTAAACCACTTTTCTTTATAAATTACATAGTCTCAGGTATGTCTTTATTAGCAGCATGAGAACAGACTAATACAGTAAATTGTTACCGATAGAGTGGGGTGCTGCTGTAAAGACAGCCAAAATTGTGGAAGCCGCTTTGGAACTGGCAGAGGTTGGAACAGTTTGGAGGCTCAGAAGAGGACAGGAACATGTGGGAAAGTTTGGAACGTCCTAGAGACTTTTTGAATGGCTTTGGCCAAAATGCTGATAGTGATATGGACAAGAAATCCAGGTTGAGGCGGTCTAGGATGGAGATGAGGAACTTGCTGGGTATTGGAGTAAAGGTCACTCTTGCTATGCAAAAAGACTGGTGACATTTTGCCCCTGCCCTAGAGGTCTGTGGAACTTTGAACTTGAGAGAGATAATTTAGGGTATCTGGCATAACAAATTTCTAAGTGGCAAAATATTCAAGAGGAAGCAGAGAATAAAAGTCTGACTATGCAATAAAAAAAGAAAAATCCATTTTCTGAGTAGAAATTCAAGCCAGCTGCAAAAATTTGCATAAGTAACAAGGAGCCAAATGTTAATCACCAAGACTATGGGGAAAAGGTCTCCAGAGCATGTTACAGACCTTTATGGCAGCCCCTTCCATCACATGCCTGAAGGCCTAGTAGGGAAAAATGGTTCCATGGGCTGAGCCCAGGGACCCCTGCTCCATGCAGCCTTGGGGCATGGTGCCCTGCATCCCAGCTGCTTCAGCTCCAGCCATGGCTAAAAGGGGTGAACATACAGCTCAGGCCATTGCTTCAGAGAATGCAAGCCCCAAGCCTTGGTGGCTTACACATGGTGTTGGGCATGCTGGTACACAGAAGTCAAGAATTGAGGTTTGGGAACCTCTGCCTAGATTTCATAGGATGCATGGAAATGCCTGGATGTGTTGTGTAACTGCTGTTCTGTGGAATCATCATTAATTATTGTGAGCCACAAACAAAACCCACCATGATGGATTATCTCATAGCATAATTACTGGCCAGGCTTCAGAAATACAGCTCCTAAAGCTTCTAAAGTAAGTTGTCCTTTGTCATTGAGAAGGGTTTAAAGCTGTTTCTGGTGATTGCTTGTTAGGATGTCCAAAACACAGTCTTTTCCTGGGAACACAAGAATCTTTTACTCTGATGATACTCAATGTTAATATTAGTTAGTAGTCAGTTTATAGATGTTACACAATTTACTTTTCAGAAAATCCTTTATGAATATGAATTATTAGAATTTCCATTTTATTCATAAGAAAACTAAGGCTTATCTTGCCCAAGGTCACATGACTCATAAATGGAAGAAACATGATTCAAAACCATTTTAACTCCCAAAAAAATCAGGACATACCCAAAGACTGAGTCTACATTCATTCAGTGAACAGTACAATACATGCTGAGTCATCAGGAAGACAGGTGTAGCTGTAAGCATTGAGAATACCAACTTACACAAAACACTCAAAATCTGTCCTCCTCCAACTAACGCCTTTGCTATCTTTTGCTGATATTTGCATTCTAGGCCTTTTCTCCTGCCAGCTTCAAGATGTCATCTGGTAAATAATTCTCCTCAGATTAGGTCATTTTTGTATAAGTCCTTTGCCCAATACTTCACCAAAATCTTAACTTTTTTCCTGTGAATGGGGCTGTCCCTTACTCTTTACCTTACCTCTGAAAAATCAGGTTTGCATTTGACAACTACACTTAGTTCAGATGGCTGAAGGAGATTAAAATCATACCTTCAAGTTCTAATTTAATAGTTAACAATTTTGTTAGAGTAATTTAGTGCCCATTTTTGAGGCATCCAAACTAAGTTTATTTTTACCCCATACTTCAATGTAAGGTGAAATTTTCCTGAAAAAACAAAGCAGAAGTAGTTGCCTTATATTCAAATCCATACAACTTTTTTTTATATATATTACAAGTCACATTCTCAGTTTATTTTGAGCAAACAAGAAAAATACATTAGCCTGAAAAAACCTCAGCCACTGATAGTTTAGGATGCTCAGATGTCACCCAAAGAAATCTGTTTAAAAAACAGGGAGGGGGCAGACAAACTTTGCATAGAGTGTAGTCATTATTGCTGAGTGTGCAGCTTCTCAGCTCCAAATATTGAATGTTACTGTAAATAAAGTCTTCAAAGACAACTTTCCAAGTGTTACACTAACCACTTATGGTAAGGAAATAACAAATAGACACAAAATGAATTTTTAAAAGAAAACTGCCTGTATTTCTATTAATGGCTTAATTATCCCACGATGATGTGCTCTCTTCTGTGTTAGAATAATCACAAAGTGGCTTTTTTTAGTGATAGCAAATAACTGAATTAAATGTGTGTATAAAGAATTTTTATAAAATTATCTCCTGAATATCTCAGAAGCACAGCAATTATTCTAAAGTATTATTTTATGTGATAAATGGTTTGTACATGTATGTATAATAAGTTAATTAAGTACTAAGTGTAGACGTGTGATTATTTCACATTTATTGCTAAAAAATGTTTACTTTCAAGTTAATAAAATGAACCATTTACTTTAAAAAACAGAAGGTTGTCTTATTATCAAGGTGACCTTGTACTTGTACATATTATGTACGTTATTTTTCTTATACATTGAGGAAGTTTTGTTAAATTACTTTACTAGGCACAAATCTCATTTAGTACAAAGCACTCAAACATTTTGTGTTTATTTGGCTTCAGATGTAGCCAAGGAGGTCACAGCATTTCTAGAAAATTTGTGTTTTATTAAGTGTCCTAGGTACAGAGGTATTCAGCAGAAGAAAGCTTATGGTAGAAATATCCCCAAAATTCCCATGATTATATCTCAAAGTTGCCTGCAGACAAACAATTTTCATGGTATAGAAAGAGACCCAATCCTCTTGGTCTTCATCCCAGGATCCTTTTGGGATGTCCAGCTGGTGATGAGATTGAGGATCGCAGTGTCAGGAGTGGGTCGCCCTCTAATCTGCCCTTGCACCGCAAGCCAGAGTCCAGGAAGGTGCTGTGTTTTTAAAAAGAACACCGGGACCATATTATTCAGCAGAATCTTGAGTTTTGTGTAAGAAGAAATAGGAACCAAAGTAAATTCATATATAAATAAATAGATAAAAGTCACAATGTCACTATTTAAAATAAAAAAGCATAACAGAAGAGAAGAGATATCTAAGGGCCTAGGAAATATAATCTTCTTCAGAAAATATTTTCTTAATGAGTCAGGAAAAAAATAGAGAATTGCTACTTAGCGCTAATGAGATCAAAGGCCATTACATCTATTTAACAGTAATAAGTCAGAATAAACAGAGAATTCAAAGAACCAAAAGTTAATCGAATCAATAACAAATAATGATAAGCCTTAAAAACCTGGCCCAATACTGCCAGAGTGCTACAGAAAATAAATATGAATACATATGTATAATGTGGAAGAAATGGAAAGAGATGTCTGTTAGTGTCACAGATGACAATGGACTTTGGGAACAGAATGTAAAGAATTGACTTTGAATAACAGTATTTCCAAAAAAGAAAATAACACAAAATAATGAGAACTGATAATCAAAATGTAAAATAAAATAAAAGGGCCTAAGCAAATAAGTTTTGATAATGTCTAAAAAATTGCATGTATGAGGCTGAAAAGTTTTCCTAAAGACTATAGCATGTAAGAAAGCATGATATCATAATTCTTAGTGTGAACTATAATATGAGTAATTCAGTATTTTTTCAAGAAGTGGGAAAGAGAGGGTTTCGAATTACTGTATCATATTTACTATAGTCAGATTTACTGTATTCACGTTTAATATAAAAACTGATGAAAGACTTTTACTTGATGATTAGAACTTAGTCAATTTTTAGGCAAATGTTGTACACCACACTCTCTTATTAGTCCATGTTTTTTGTCCATCCACTGGATTCCAGGCCTGCTTTAGGTGCAGGGACTTCTGGACCAAACAAAAACAGCAGGACCTGAAGCCATGGAGTTTACAGTGAGAAAAGACAATAAGCCAACTGTTGCACTTTGATTTAATTATACTTGTAATGAGTTCTATAAAAGGGAAATGATATTGCAACAGGAATGACTCAGGTCACACTGGTGATTAGTGCTGTGAATGCAATTTTATTGCAGTCAAACAACTTCAAGTTTCACAATATTACATAGGAACTAGAATTAAACTTCATGAAGGCAGGGATTTTGGTCTGATTTTTTCACTTTCAATCCCCAGTGCAGACAACATTTCCTGGCATATAGTAGGCACTCAAAAAACAATTGTTCCTCAACTAGTAAATGGATAAAAGGAATTCTTCTCACTGACTAATTGGTTAGCTAAACTCCTACAAGTAGCCTCTGTGAACAAGGAGAAAAATACTACCTTATTTCATCATATATAACAAACCATACATTGTAAGTGGTCATTGATTGTGACACATTACTATTTTATGTACAAAAGATAAATCAAGTTTGGAGAATCTGATAGGACATACCCTCCTCCCCAGGCAAGGCTGAAAATCGAAGTGTAAAATGAACGATAATTAAAGCTACAACACAGAAAGTAAAATTAAATTTGCATGTCTCAGTCTTGTCACTGAATAGAGGCAGGGAAAACAAATGTCCTTTGAATTTCTGAGAATTTGAACCATAAGGAGTGCTCACACAGATCTGCAACTCCGAATTCATACCACCATTACGTTCCCAAAGACCAGAGACATAAAGAGGTCCCAGGTTGGCTAATGGAAGAAATAAATGGCAAATCCTATCTGGAAGAACTCAGCTTCGGTCGAGACTCAGAGAAACTGTAATACAGAGCTGCTAATATGAGTCTTAGAATCCATAAAATGCAGTGTTTAGAACACTCCCATATTTCACTGGACAACTGGAAAAGTCATCTAGATTATGTTTAAGGAGCTAAGAATGGGGATTAGTTTTCCCTTTGTCAGCAAAGTCCATCTGTAGCCAGTGACATGCATTTTACAACAGTCAGTTGCAATCTCCAAAGTCAGGAGTGTCAAGGTTATTCATAGTTCCAATTTTTTTTCTCAAAAAAGAACTGGTGATTTAAAAGTAAAATAGAGAAACCTAAGCTGAATTTCTGGCTTAAAGAAGAAATATCTTAGGATGGGATATTTTACTGAGGTTTGGAGTATATGTTGCGTTAGTCGAAGCCAAAAGAACAGAACTATTTCCAAGGACGGTAAGATCACGTGCTAGTGGCCTGAGGTGGGAAAAGCATGGCCTGACTGAATTGTTGAAAGAGAGACATTGTGCCTTTAGAATAAAAAGCAACTGAAATAGCACTGCAAGAAGAATTGGTGGACACAGGCATGCCCTAGATCAGGCAAGAATTCTTTACATTTGTTTAAGAACAGACTCTATCCCCAAGGCATGAATTTTAATGAGAGGAACGAAAAAAGAGGATTTCCATTATTTTCATCTTTCCTTATAATCTGGGTAAATATGGTCTCCTATTTTCTGAAATGGGTATTGAACTAAATTTTAACTCACCTTTCTTTCCTTTAACCCCAGAATTTCACTCCATAATTAGCCAATACTTCTCAATTTGATTCAATAGATAGGATTCTTTCTTTTTTCCAATATAAGAAGGTTTTCTGTTTCCTAATTATAAGTTTTTTTCTTGATTCAGCTTCCATTTCTTTAACACCCATAAATTCTTTCTGTTTTAGTTGCTGCGATTTTCAAATATTTGGTGTGTACTTTTACTTCCAAGCTCTATCCTGATTCAATATCATCTCAATTTCTGCCAGCTTTCATCTGACTTTAAAACTCTTCTGAAACTACCTGCTCATCAAAGATCAAAATGTGCTTTTCCACCAAATCCAGTGGCTTTCTCTCATCTCTCATCTCCTACTTGCTTTAACCTTGTATGTTGTTGACCATCTCCTGCGACTTTCTTCAACTAATTTTGTCCTTCATTGGCTAAACTATTGCACTTTGTTGTCTTTCTATTTCTCTTCTTCCTTTTTTTTTTTTTTGAGACAGAATTTCGCTCTTTTTGCCCAAGCTGGAGTGCAATGGCACGATATCGGCTGACTGCAACCTCTACCTCCCAGATTCAAGCAATTATCCTGCCTCAGCCTCCCGAGTAGCTGGGATTATAGGCTCATAACACCACACCTGGCTAATTTTTTGTATTTTTAGTAGAAACGGGGTTTCACCACGTTAGCCAGGCTGGTCTCAAACTCCTGACCTCAGGTGATCTGCCCACCTCGGCCTCCGAAAGTGCTGGGATTACAGGCTTGAGCCACTGTGTCTGGCCTTCTTTTTTTTTTACATGACCTTACTTCTTTTTCCTCTCTTTTCCTGGTCTTAGTTCAACATTCTGCTTCTCTATATCCTAAAAAAGAGGGAAAAAAATACCTTGCTATCTTCCCTCCAACAGACATACTTTACTAAAAGATGTTGTGCTCTTCTCTTATCCTCTTCCATCATTCAGGACTTCATTTCGGAGATCCTGAATAAAACATATAGATAATTTCATGATCTGGAATAGAATCTGCATTTGTGACTGACAAGAGAGGTTGTAAAAATTATAATTTCTGACTCCTTGTTTTCTCACTAGACCATGTGCTTTTTGAGGATCAACACTGTGCATTATTCATAATTGTATCTACAAAACTTGGCACCTTGTTTTCCACTGCAGAGTAGACAGCATATATTTTAATGTGCATAACTGTCCTGGTATTATCTTAAATCTGTTGGATGTGTGTTTTGTGATAGCATAAATTTGTTTATGTGTTAACAAAATACACACATACTCTTTTCTCTCTCTCTATCTCTCTCTCAAACATACAGAGAGAGAGAGAGAGAGAGAACAGTTCTCATCATCATTAAGCCGTTTTCATTGGAAATATTTTCAGAATTAACCAAGGAAAATTAACCTTCAGATTAGTGGACTTCACTCCATGCAAATGGTAAAAGTGAAAATATGATTCAAATTTTTAAAAGCAGAAGCTCAGATTGCTTAATGTCGCCTTTATTCTGGTTTACATAGTACCTCCGTGGCTGTACACTGTAGGCACAATTATGATTAATTTCCAGGCGTAAGCACTTGTTCTCAACCGAACCATTATTTTCTTGCAGAAAACAAAGAAAAACTTCCTAGAGTTCTATTTCTTGTGTCAAAATCAACCTTAACTTTAGTTCGCTAATCCTTTCCAAGGGCCCCAACTGATCTATTTAGTTTTTCTTTTAAATCCTATCTTACCAGAGTATTTTTTTCGTACTTAGGTCAAAAATCATTGTAATAAAAAATGTTCTACGAATATTGAATTACATGATAAATTTCCCTTGGTGAATCTCTAGTGTCATCCATTTTGAATGGTGGAAATTCCTCAGGCAATCTGGAAATAAAATATTCTGGTCTGCAGGCTGAACTTCCCATAAATGCAAGCTGTCACTGCTGTCTCACTCTGCTGATCAGCCAACCATGTCAAGCAGTGCTGTCATTTACTTAAGAGAAACAAGCAAACCCTTCAATCATGTTGTTTCTGAAGGAAAGTAGAAAAGAAAAACCACAACATTTTCTTTTTCTTTCTTTGGCCTAGGATGGTGAAGCAAAATTAGCTTAGAATTATAGTAATAATAACAACGTTTGCTATTTTACTGTTGCAAATACTTTGTAGTATTAACCATTTAATCCTCATGACGTTCTAGTGGATATCATAACTTTACCTATTTTACAGATGAAGAAAATGAGACATTGAGAGGTTACGCAATTGGCCCAAGTAAAACAGCTAGTAAGGGGCAGAGCTTGAATTCAAGCAGTCTAAATTTAAGAGCACAGGTTCATAATGCTATGAGGATCAATACAATTCTATAATGGGTGTATTTTAGGTCATAGATTTTTATAATATTTAATTCCATTTAAAATTAGAAATTTGAAGAAAATGCCTTTATTTCTTTTAATACTACCAGAAATAAATTATTTCCCATTAGCTTCAAAATCCTTTGCTCATTTTAACCATCCTGATAGGTTTCAGGTTTGTGATGGTTGTTGTTGTTGCGTGTGTGCCTTTAAGACAATCATTTTTAATGCCATATGTCCGACTTATACTTACTAATTTTTATCATTTGCACTCACAGCCATCAAATCTAAAGGCTTTTCCTCCTTTAAGCTAGTCTCATTAAAATATAAGAATGAGCACTTATTTAGGTCCTACTATTCACTAGACACTGTTATAAGCCCTGTACCTGATCCTTAAGCCCCACATCCATTGTTTGATTAAGCATTTTTATTATCTTCATTTTTTAGATGAGGCTTAGAATGGGTAAGTAACTTGTCCAAATATACACAGCTCATAAAGGACAGAGTTGACACTACAAAACCTAGCTGTCTTCTGCCCTGAAAGCACGTCTTATTTCCTCCCCATAAAAAGACATGACCTCAAGAGTAGTATCCCAAATATATATGTCAAATTTTCCACATTATAATTTTAGAGTTATATTTCCTTGGAAACAAATTTGATTCCCAAAACGTATTTTGGCAATTCTGTTCTTGAAAATATTTTATTTTACAAAAAATAAAGAAGATAAGTTAAATGTGTCATCATCCACATTTTTCTAGCATAGTGTAGAGAATTTGGTTTCAAATTTTATTAGTGAAATAATAGCAAGTACCTCCTTTCATTAAAAAAGAGAAAAAGAAGGATGAAGAATGAAAGGAAAGAACGTGTAACCATTGCTGATTTTACTGTGGATTTGATAAACAGTCAAAAACACATGTGATAGGCCACATATTATTAAAAATGCACCATATAATTAATGCTATTGCATTGTCATTTTGTTACCTAGCATCAAATGGCTCACTGCCCAAGGTACACAGGGGCCAATACCATGGCACCAGCTTTCAAGAAAAGAAAAGCATTATTGAATGAAAGTCACGTGGCAAGGAGACAGGAGGAAATGCTCAAATCTGTCTCCTTGAGCGAGGGTTGGGTCTGGGTGATGCCAAAGCTCAATCTGATTGGATCCTGGACACTGCCATGCAGTGTCTGCTTCTTAATTCAGCCCCTGCTCCTGAGTCTGAGCACTCAGGTTCCCCTTGTGGTAGCACACTTAGCTTCATCTGGGCGTAGATCATGTGACCTTTAACCTTGGAATCCATGTCAACTGTTAAACAACTCACAGTTTTGTTACATAAAAGTTGAACCAGATTGGTCTGATGTGGCTACAGTTTACTACATGGAAACTGAGGAAACGATATGAACATAATAGTGCTGGTGAGACAAACGAGCTCTTTAGAAAACAGACAAGATTCATGAGCACCCCTTTTCTAGATACAGCCTTCCAATCTCCTAAGCATCATTCTTTACCCATGTGTGCAATGACAGGGTGTTCTGTTTCTCAAAGGAACACACATATTTTACTACTTTATTAAGCTACTTAGTTCAGATGGGCCACTAAAGTGACCAATTAACTATTAATTTTCTTATATAAGAGATGGCTGAAGGTCAATCCTGAGGACCTAAGCACTCCTTAAAGTTTCCCTTTAATTCTAACAAATAACTTCTCTGTGAGGCACACAGATACTTCGTCTTTTGAAAACTAGAGCAGATGTGCTTTGCACAGTCTACTGGGGAAAGAAAAATGTGCTTGCTTAACATGAATTGCTTGTAGGAGCAGATATAGCTATAATGCAATATTATTGAGTTAAATGAGAAAGACATTTTTTTTTTCTTTCTGCTCTGTTACGAGCACAGGGTAGAGAATTTGGTTTAAAGTCTCATTATTTGGCAAAATTGCAATAACCTCCTTTCATTAGCAAGAGAAAAAGGAAAAGGAGGAGGAGAAAGAGGAGGCAAGATTGTAACCATTGTTGATTTCACTGTGGACTTGTTAACCATTAGTCAAAAATACATGCTGACAGGCCACTGAGCTCTGCTAGTTCTAATAATAGTCTTTCTCTTTTCTCTTCTTCAAGCTTCATGATACTTTCTTGAAATATGCACACAAAACTTACTGTCCAGATACCTAGCACCTCTGAGCCTGAGCTGTCTATGATTAGAGTCAGTAATTATGCTGTGAGATAATCCATCATGGTGGGTTTTGTTTGTGGCTCGCGATAATTAATGATGATTCCACAGAACAGCAGTTACACAACACAGAAGAAATTCATCTTCTAAAGGTCACCGAAGAGTTGAAGCATGAAGTAAAATAAGCCCATAGCTGCTAGCTGTTTTTTACTAATCAATCTTTGTAAGTTTGTTTTTTTCTTTTGAAAGGCATAGTGAAAATGTTCATACCTTAATAAGGCATTGTCTGAAAACTAATTTTTTTGTTTCTTTAGAATTAGAATTTTTTTTTAATTTTATTATTATTATACTTTAAGTTTTGGGGTACATGTGCACAACATGCAGGTTTGTTACATATGTGTACATGTGCCATGTTGGTGTGCTGCACCCATTCACTCGTCATTTACATTAGGTATATCTCCTAATGCTATCCCTCCTCCCTCCCCCCACCCCACAACAGGCCTCTGTATGTGATGTTCCCCGCCCTGTATCCAAGTGTTCTCATTGTTCAATTCACACCTATCAGTGAGAACATGCGGTGTTTGGTTTTTTGTCCTTGTGATAGTTTGCTGAGAATGATGGTTTCTAGTTTCATGTATGTCCCTACAAAGCACATGAACTCATCATTTATTATGGCTGCATAGTATTCCATGGTGTATATGTGCCACATTTTCTTAATTCAGTCTATCATTGTTGGACATTTAGGTTGGTTCCAAGTCTTTGCTATTGTGAATAGTGCTGCTATAAACATACATGTGCATGTGTCTTTATAGCAGCATGATTTATAATCCTTTGGGTATATACCCAGTAATGGGATGGCTGGGTCAAACGGTACTTCTAGTTCTAGATCCCTGAGGAATCGCCACACTGTCTTCCACAATGGTTGAACTAGTTTACAGTCCCACCTACAGTGTAAAAGTGTTCCTATTTCTCCACATCCTCTCCAGCACCTGTTGTTTCCTGACTTTTTAATGATGGCCATTCTAACTGGTGTGAGATGGTATCTCATTGTGGTTTTGATTTGCATTTCTCTGACAGCCAGTGATGATGAGCATTTTTTGATGTGTTTTTTGACTACATAAATGTCTTCTTTTGAGAAGTGTCTGTTCATATCCTTCGCCCACTTTTTGATGGGGTTGTTTTTTTTCTTGTAAATTTATTTGAGTTCATTGTAGATTCTGGATATTAGCCCTTTGTCAGATGAGTAGGTTGCAAAGATTTTCTCCCATTCTGTAGGTTGCCTGTTCACTCTGATGGTAGTTTCTTTTGCTATGCAGAAGCTCTTTAGTTCAATTAGATCCCATTTGTCAATTTTGGCTTTTGTCGCCATTGCTTTTGGTGTTTTAGACATGAAGTCCTTGCCCATGCCTATGTCCTGAATGGTATTGCCTAGGTTTTCTTCTAGGGTTTTTATGGTTTTAGGCCTAACATTTAAGTCTTTAATCCATCTTGAATTAATTTTTGTATAAGGTGTAAGGAAGGGATCCAGTTTCAGCTTTCTCCATATGGCTAGCCAGTTTTCCCAGCACCATTTATTAAATAGGGAATCCTTTCCCCATTGCTTGTTTTTGTCAGGTTTGTCAAAGATCAGATAGTTGTATATATGCGGCGTTATTTCTGTGGGCTCTGTTCTGTTCCATTGGTCTATATCTCTGTTTTGGTACCAGTACCATGCTGTTTTGGTTACTGTAGACTTCTAGTATAGTATGAAGTCAGGTAGCGTGATGCCTCCAGCTTTGTTCTTTTGGCTTAGGATTGACTTGGCGATGTGGGCTCTTTTTTGGTTCCATATGAACTTTAAAGTAGTTTTTTCCAATTCTGTGAAGAAAGTCATTGGTAGCTTGATGGGGATGACATTGAATCTATAAATTACCTTGGGCAGTATGGCCATTTTCACGATATTGATTCTTCCAACCCATGAGCATGGAATGTTCTTCCATTTGTTTGTATCCTCTTTTATTTCATTGAGCAAGGGTTTGTAGTTCTCCTTGAAGAGGTCCTTCACATCTCTTGTAAGTTGGATTCCTAGGTATTTTATTCTCTTTGAAGCAATTGTGAATGGGAGTTCACTCATGATTTGGCTCTCTGTTAGTCTGTTATTGGTGTATAAGAATGCTTGTGATTTTTGTACGTTGATTTTGTATCCTGAGACTTTGCTGAAGTTGCTTATCAGCTTGAGGAGATTTTGGGCTGAGTTTTCTAGACATACAATCATGTCATCTGCAAACAGGGACAATTTGACTTCCTCTTTTCCTAATTGAATACCCTTTATTTCCTTCTCCTGCCTGATTACCCTGGCCAGAACTTCCAACACTATGTTGAATAGGAGTGGTGAGAGAGGGCATCCCTGTCTTGTGCCAGTTTTCAAAGGGAATGCTTCCAGTTTTTGCCCATTCAGTATGATATTGGCTGTGGGTTTGTCATAGATAGCTCTTATTGTTTTGAGATACGTCCCATCAGTACCTAATTTATTGAGAGTTTTTAGCATGAAGGGTTGTTGAATTTTGTCAAAGTCCTTTTCTGCATCTATTGAGATAATCATGTGGTTTTTGTCTTTGGTTCAGTTTATATGCTGGATTACATTTATTGATTTGTGTATGTTGAACCAGCCTTGCATCCCAGGGATGAAGCCCACTTGATCATGATGGATAAGCTTTTTGATGTGCTGCTGGATTCAGTTTGCCAGTATTTTATTGAGGATTTTTGCATCAATGTTCATCAAGGATATTGGTCTAAAATTCTCTTTTTTGGTTATGTCTCTGCCAGGCTTTGGTATCAGGATGATGCTGGCCTCATAAAATGAGTGAGGGAGGATTCCCTCTTTTTGTTTTTTTTTCTTTTGAGATGGAGTCTCGCTCTGTCGCCCAGGCTGGAGTGCAGTGGCGCAATCTCGGCTCACTGCAAGCTCCGCCTCCCGGGTTCACGCCATTCTCCTGCCTCAGCCTCCCGAGTAGCTGGGACTACAGGTGCCTGCCACCGCACCGGGCTAATTTTTTTTGTATTTTTAGTAGAGACGGGGTTTCACCGTGTTAGCCAGGATGGTCTCGATCTCCTGACCTCGTGATCTGCCCATCTCGGCCTCCCAGAGTGCTGGGATTACAGGCATGAGCCACCACGCCTGGCCGTATTCCCTCTTTTTCTATTGATTGGAATAGTTTCAGAAGGAATGGTACCAGCGCCTCTTTGTACCTCTGGTAGAATTCGGCTGTGAATCCGTCTGGTCCTAGACTCTTTTTGGTTGGTAAGCTATTGATTATTGCCTCAATTTCAGAGCCTATTATTGGTCTATTCAGAGATTCAACTTCTTCCTGGTTTAGTCTTGGGAGGATGTATGTGTCGAGGAATTTATCCATTTCTTCTAGATTTTCTAGTTTATTTGCGTAGAGGTGTTTGTAGTATTCTCTGATGGTAGTTTGTATTTCTGTGGGATCAGTGGTGATATCCCCTTTATCGTTTTTTATTGTGTCTATTTGATTCTTCTCTCTTTTCTTCTTTATTAGTCTTGCTAGCGGTCTACCAATTTTGTTGATCTTTCAAAAAACCAGCTCCTGGATTCATTAATTTTTTGAAGGGTTTTTTGTGTCTCTATTTCCTTCAGTTCTGCTCTGATTTTAGTTATTTTTTGCCTTCTGCTAGCTTTTGAATGTGTTTGCTCTTGCTTTTCTAGTTCTTTTAATTGTGGTGTTAGTGTGTCAATTTTAGATCATTCCTGCTTTCTCTTGTGGGCATTTAGTGCTATAAATTTCCCTCTACACACTGCTTTGAGTGTGTCCTAGAGATTCTGGTATGTTGTGTCTTTGTTCTCGTTGGTTTCAAAGAACATCTGTATTTCTGTCTTCATTTCATTATTTACCCAGTAGTCATTCAGGAGCAGGTTGTTCAGTTTCCATGTAGTTGAATGGTTTTGAGTGAGTTTCTTAATCCTGAGTTCTAGTTTGATTGCCCTGTGGTCTGAGAGACAGTTTGTTATAATTTCTGTTCTTTTACATTTGCTGAGGAGAGCTTTACTTCCAACTATGTGGTCAATTTTGGAATAGGTGTGGTGTGGTGCTGAAAAGAATGTATATTTTGTTGATCTGGGCTGGAGAGTCCTGTAGATGTCTATTAGGTCCACTTGGTGCAGAGCTGAGTTCAATTCCTGGGTATCCTTGTTAACTTTCTGTCTCGTTGATCTGTCTAATGTTGACAGTGGCGTGTTAAAGTCTCCCATTATTATTGTGTGGGAGTCTAAGTCTCTTTCTAGGTCTCTAAGGACTTCCTTTATGAATCTGGGTGCTCCTGTATTGGGTGCATATATATTTAGGACAGTTAGCTCTTCTTGTTGAATTGATCCCTTTACCATTATGTAATGGCCTTCTTTGTCTCTTTTGTTCTTTGTTCATTTAAAGTCTGTTTTATCAGAGACTAGGATTGCAACCCCTGCCTTTTTTTGTTTTCCATTTGCTTGGTAGATCTTCCTCCTTCCTTTTATTTTGAGTCTATCTGTGTCTCTGCACGTGAGATGGGTTTCCTGAATACAGCACACTGATGGGTCTTGACTCTTTATCCAATTTGCCAGTCTGTGTCTTTTAATTGCAGCATTTAGTCCGTTTACATTTAAAGTTAATATTGTTATGTGTGAATTTAATCCTGTCATTATGATGTTAGTTGGTTATTTTGCTCGTTAGTTGATGCAGTTTCTTCCTAGCCTTGATGGTCTTTACAATTTGGCATGATTTTGCAGTGGTTGGTACCGGTTGTTCCTTTCCATGTTTAGTGCTTCCTTCAGGAGCTCTTTTAGGGCAGGCCTGGTGGTGACAAAATCTCTCAGCATTTGCTTGTCTGTAAAGGATTTTATTTCTCCTTCACTTATGAAGCTTAGTTTGGCTGGATATGAAATTCTGGGTTGAAAATTCTTTTCTTTAAGAATGTTGAATATTGGCCCCCACTCTCTTCTGGCTTGTAGAGTTTCTGCTGAGAGATCTGCTGTTAGTCTGATGGGCTTCCCTTTGTGGGTAACCCAACCTTTCTCTCTGGCTGCCCTTAACATTTTTTCCTTCATTTCAACTTTGGTGAATCTGACAATTATGTGTCTTGGAGTTGCTCTTCTCGAGGAGTATCTTTGTGGCATTCTCTGTATGTTCTGAATTTGAATGTTGGCCTGCCTTGCTAGATTGGGGAAGTTCTCCTGGATAATATCCTGCAGAGTGTTTTCCAACTTGGTTGCATTCTCCCTGTGACTTTCAGGTACACCAATCAGACGTAGATTTGGTGTTTTCACATAGTCCCATATTTCTTGGAGGCTTTGTTCTTTTTATTCTTTTTTCTCTAAACTTCTCTTCCTGCTTCATTTCATTCATTTCGTCTTCCATCACTGATACCCTTTCTTCCAGTTGATCGCATCGGTTACTGAGGCCTCTGCATTCATCACGTAGCTCTCGTGCCTTAGTTTTCAGCTCCATCAGGTCCTTTAAGGACTTCTCTGCATTGGTTATTCTAGTTATCCATTCATCTAATTTTTTTTCAAAGCTTTTAACTTCTTTGCCATTGGTTTGAATTTCCTCCTGTAGCTCGGAGTAGTTTGATTGTCTGAAGCCTTCTTCTCTCAACTCGTCAAAGTGATTCTCCATCCAGCTTTGTTCCGTTGCTGGCGAGAAGCTATGTTCCTTTGGAGAAGGAGAGGTGCTGTGATTTTCCAGTTTTTCTGCTCTGTTTTTTTCCCATTTTTGTGGTTTTATCTACCTTTGGTCTATGATGATGGTGACGTACAGATGGGTTTTTGGTGTGGATGTCCTTTCTGTTTGTTAGTTTTCGTTCTAACAGACAGGGCCCTCAGCTGCAGGTCTGTTCGAGTTTGCTAGAGGTCCACTCCAGACCCTGTTTGCCTGGGTATCAGCAGCAGTGGCTGCAGAACAGCGGATATTGGCGAACCACAAATGCTGCTGCCTGGTTGTTCCTCTGGAAGTTTTGTCTCAGAGGAGTACCTGGCCGTGTGAGGTGTCAGTCTGCCCCTACTGGGGGGTGCCTCCCAGTTAGGCTACTTGGGGGTCAGGGACCCACTTGATGAGGCAGTCTGCCCGTTCTCAGATCTCAAGCTGCGTGCTGGGAGAACCACTCCTCTCTTCAAAGCTGTCAGACAGGGACATTTAAGTCTGCAGAGGTTACTGCTGTTTGTTTGTCTGTGCCCTGCCCCCAGAGGTGGAGCCTACAGAGGCATTCAGGCCTCCTTGAGCTGTGGTAGGCTCCACCCAGTTCGAGCTTCCCAGCTGCTTTGTTTACCTAATCAAACAACTAACTTGGCAATGGTGGGCGCCCCTCCCCCAGCCTTGCTGCTGCCTTGCAGTTTGATCTTGGACTGCTGTGCTAGCAATGAGTGAGACTCTGTAGGCGTAGGACCCTCTGAGCCAGGTGCGAGATATAATCTCCTGGTGTGCCATTATTTAAGCCCATTGGAAAAGCGCAGTGTTAGGGTGCGAGTGACCTGATTTTCCAGGTGCCATCTGTCACCCTTTTCTTTGACTAGGAAAGGGAATTCCCTGACCCCTTGCGCTTCTCGGGTGAGATGATGCCTCGCCCTGCTTCGGCTCGTGCACGGTGCACTGCACCCACTGTCCTGCACCTACTCTCTGGTACTCCCCAGTGAGATGAACCCAGTACCACAGTTGGAATTGCAGAAATCACCCGTCTTCTGCATCGCTCATGCTGGGAGCTGTAGACCAGAGCTGTTCCTATCGGCCATCTTGGCTCCTCCCTAGAATAGAATTTTTTTAAAGTTCCTTAGGAAAAGAACTGATTTTGCTTAGAATACACCATCAGGCCATCTGTTATATGACGGGGAAAAGTGTGAACTCACACTAGCACCCAACTCTCACCTCACTCAAAGACATGATCATAACCCTACAAAAGTAGTCAGTAAAATTTGCGGGTGTGGACTAGGGTGTGAAAGGAGAGAGTGTGAGGGAAAAGTGCCTGATTAATTTCTATGGCAAGTGGGGTTAAGGGAAGATATGGCTATGTATAAACCCACTCTCACCAGTCAATGGTTGGCACACTCAGAAATATCTTTGTGGGGCCGGGCACATTGGCTTATGCCAGTAATCCCAGCACTTTGGGAGGCCGAGATGGGTGGATCACAAAGTCAGGAGCTCGAGACCATCCTGGCTAACATGGTGAAACCCCGTCTCTACTAAAAATATCAAAAAATTAGCCGGGCGTGGTGGCGGGCGCCTGTAGTCCCAGCTACTCAGGAGGCTGTAGCAGGAGAATGGCATGAACCTGGGAGGCAGAGCTTGTAGTGAGCTGAGCTCACACCACTGCAGTCCAGCCTGGGTGACAGAGAGAGACTCCGTCTCAAAAAAAAAGAAAAAAGAAAAAAAAAGAAATATCTTTGTGGGTACAAGGAAATAGGGCCACATTTCAAATTTGGGCACAAAAAGGGGAAACAGGGACAGGGATGTCAAAGCCAGGAATGAAATGTCTTCCCAAGAATCCCCAATGATACTAGGAAGCACATCAAATTAGCCACCACTGCTTGTGGGTGTTTGAATCAAAATGCATCGAAGTCTAAAAAGATGAGGTGGCCCCAGCTACACCTTGAGGTTATTTTGTTTTATGTATAAATGATTTAAAGTTCTGAAAATCATGTTGGTAATGACAGACACACTGATGGTGACAGTCATCTCAGCTATGAAAAACATCAGAGTAAACATGGTTTCTAGCGCTGGTTGCATTAACTAAAGTAGACAGGTTGGTGACAAGTCATTTCAATTCTCTCTACTTCAGTTTCTTCACCTTAAAAAAAGTCAAAAACTTGGTGACACCATGAAATTTAATATTTAATGTAAGAATGCATGAAAAAGCATAAACTGCTTATTGAGTGCTACTTTGTGCCAGATCTTATTGTAAGCAGCATACATGTATTCGATCATTTAATCCTATCTCATTCACACAAGCATCCTATGAGGTAGATACTGTAATTTGTTTAATTTATAAATGAATGAATGAGTACTAAGGCATAAGTTTCACAGAGAGCGAAGGGTCAAACTTTTGGGGCAGTATGATGCCTTCTTTTATTCAATAATCATAATAGCTTTAATTTTTTTCTTTTTTAAAATTTTTATGTATACTCAGTTGAACATATTTATAGGGTACATGTGATATTTTGATAGTCATACAGTGTGTAATGATCAAATCAAGGTAATTGGGATATACACTACCTCAAACATTTATCTTTTCTTTGTGTTTGGAACATTCCAAATCTTTTCTTCTAGTTATTTTGAAGTATACAGTAAATTATTGTTAACTGTAGTCGTCCTATAGTGCTACTGAACACTAGATCTTATTCCTTCTACTAATTATATTTTTGTCCCTTCTTTAAGCAGCCGCTCTTTATTCCCCCATCCCCTCACCCCTTCCCAGCCTCTGGTAACCACCATTTATTCTCTACCTCCATGAGAGCGAAGGATCAAACTTTTGGGGCACTGTGATGTCTTTTTGATGTACCTAATTGGATAGGCCACAGTCTGCAGTTATTCAATCCAGCACTAATCTAAGATGTTGCTGTGAAGGTTTTCTATAGATGGGATTCAATTCTGTAAGTGTTGACTTTAAGTAAGGTAATTATCCTAGATAACCTGGCAGGCCTGCTTCAACTAGTTGAAAGGCCTTAGTAGCATAGCTGAGGCTTCCCTGGAGAAGAAATTCTGCCTGAGCAGCAGCTTCAACTCTTCCCCAGGAGTTCCAGCCTGCCCTTCCTGAAGACCAACCCCCACGATTGTATAATCCAGTTTCTTACAACACATCTCTTACTGTGTATCTTCTACTGGCTCTGCTTCTCTGATCTGTACCCTGACTGATACAGACAGGAGACGAATGTACTTCACCACTGTGCTATTCTGCCTTCCGTCACTTCAGCCTCAACCTTTCCTTCCTCCCCTTCAATGTATTTTAAAATGTTCAGAAATATGTTGCTTTTTAGAAAAGAGGAAAACAACCGAGATTAATTGGCTCAGCCAAGATCACAAAGTTAGTGTAAATCTAAACAAAGTCAGGCTGTCATTTTGAAGAATTATAAAAACAACTATGATGGCCAGTATTCTACAGCACTGGCACAACTCTCTCACCCTTGGCATCATAGGAAGACCCACTAGAGCATACTCCAGATTTAATGCTGGACAGTAGCCTCAATTAGAGCACAGAACTGAAGCCTAAGAAGATACAGGCATCTGTTTCATTTCCCTCAAGGGGCAAAAGGCATCAACTTTACTGCCCATACATGATCATTAGCATTTCCCTTCACAGCTGTCACCTGAGGAGCGTATCTCAAGGAAGTGGAATGTCGAGCTGGAGGGAATACTCTGTCCTCAACAGAGGAAGTTCAGATTGCCCTTGCCTTTATTTTCAAATGCTTTGCTCCAGCTGACTGGCCTTTTTAGTACTGGCTAACAGTGAGTGAGTTAAAGCAGCTGCTTGTCATTCATGTATTAAAAACTAAGCACCTGTGTCTTTCAAAGTCATGTGAAGGAAACAGGACCCAAAGTTCCTAGTCCATTAATGGCCCCACTTATCCATAAGCACACACTTTGCTCAAGTATATTGTCAGAACTCCTAATTATAATGCTATAAATTATAGCAGAGAATTAAAGACAGCTATAGAGGAAGGAAGAAATATGAATATCACTAAAATGAGAAGGTAATTAAGTTACCCTCTTCCCTCTGAGCCTGCTCTGGTTGTTTAAAATAAGTCCTAATAACAGTGTTAAATGAACTCAAAGCACAAATGAATATTAAACTGACCTACTGCAAAGGTTTTATAACTGTCCTATTAAGGTCGTTTTCATTACCAGGGAGATTTGAATCATTCTTAAGAATGTGAAAGGTGAATGTGATGGTTAATTTTATGTCATCTGGATTGAGCCACAGTGCCCAGGTATTTGGTCAAACATTATCCTGGATGTTTCTGTGATGGTGTTTTTTAGATGAAATTAGCATTTAAATTACTGGACTTTGACTAAAGTAGATTACCCTCCATAATGTGGGTGGGCCTCATACAATCAGTTGAAGGCCTCAATAAAACAAAACTGACCTCCACCCCCTACCCCACAAGAAGAAGGAATTATGCCAGCAGTGAGCCTTTGGACTCAAACTGCAACTCACCCCTGGGTATCCAGCCTGCTGGTCAACTCCATCAGATTTTGGACTCACCAAGCCTTTATCATTGCATGAGCCAATTCATTAAAATAAAGCTGTCTTATATATATGCACATACATACTGTTTGTTCTGTTTCTCTGGAGAACACTGGCTAATACAATGAGTAAACTGACTACACTGGAAATAACAAGATGAACTTCAGGAATGTAGAAGATAAGAACCCAGTTACATTAATGGAATAGTTACTACTTAATTTTAATTGTAATATTCTTTGCTAGCATTGTGAGACTTTAGTACCCAAACCCCAAAGAGCAATTGTTATAGTATATGCTAATATATATTCAACAAATAATGGAGTGCTCATGGCCAAAAATGTCCCTTCCAAAGAGCACATGGCAATTTCAGGGCCACTAAATGCCAAGCTCCAGTAATGTTCCAGAACTTTGGGCACATATCCAGAAATAGGCAACTAGTCCTAGAAATCCAGGAAATCAACAACTCATGAGTCTAGCTAATATTTATTGAACACCCTTATCACAGGGAGGCAACAATGGTGAATGACAGCAAAACAGTCCCTGATGTCATGGAGCTCAGAATCTGAGGGAAAAGTGGATCATGCAAATGTATAAATGGAGACGGGTGCTAATAAGAAGGATGCCTGTACTTAAGAGAAACCTGTAGACAGGCTACACAGAGCATGGTCTACAAGCCAGCAGCATTAGCATCACTTGGGAGCTACTTAGAACACAGGATCTCAGGCCCCTTTCTAGACCTGCACTTTAATAAGATCCCCAGATAATTGGTGTTCACATTAAATTTGAGAAGCAGCTGGTTTAAGGAATAAAGAAAACTGCTTTACTGTGGGTAGTATATCTCAGTTGAGATCTGAAAAGAAGAGAGATCATTTCTATACCCTCTGCATGTTTGCTGCTGGGCTTCACAGGGACTATGATCATTTCTATAAGGCAGTCATTATTGCTAATTGCCAAATATTTCCAATTCTCTTTTCAGACATCTTGAAGGACTGCCCTTCCCTAACCCCATGAAGCTGGATCTGACCTAGTGACTAGTTCTGGCTAGGTAAATATGATCAGGATGGACCTATGTCATTTCTGGTGGGATTTTTAAGAATCATTGTAGTTTGTCTGCTTTCTCCTTTCTGCCATGATAATCGGCAGTGTATAGTTAGTAACAGCTCAGTCAACAGGAAACCTGGAGCAGAAACGTTAATTCACCTACAATTAACATGGGCCTTGAAAGAGCAATAAACTTCTTCATACAAAGCCTCTGAGATAGGGTGGTGATTTGCTCCTGCCTAATTGGTATACTCTGTCATCAATGGATTCATTCAGTTGGTACCCACTGAGTGCTTATGAGGTGTCCAGCACTAATCCAGGCTCTGAGGATTCTGTGATGAAATTAGCCAGACAAGACCCTGCTGAATCTTCTCTTTTTCTAGAGAAAGCTGGGCAAATAAGCAACTAAAAAAATAATTTCAGGTGGTGGTAAAAAGTAAAAAGAAAATGAAACGGAGTGGAGAGATTAGACAGGGGATGATAAGGCTCTTTCAAAGGAGGTGGTCAGGTCAGCAACAGCCTCCCTTCTCCAAGGAGCTGATATGTGACCTGATACCTGGATAAGGAGAAAAACTCAGCCATTTGAACATCTGGAGAAAGAGCCTGCTGGGCAGGGGAGAAGAAGTGCAATGGCCCTAAGACAAGAAAAAGCTTGGCATGAGAAAGTAATGGAAGCATAGTCCCTGTGAAGCCCAGCAGTAAACATGCAGAGGGTGGAGAATGATTTAAGATGGGGCTGTAGAGGCACCTGAAAATCAGATCCCAGAGATTTCAGGTCTGTTCAGAGGTTTGTGTTCTATTCTAGATGCAATGGGAATAAGTGATCTGAACTATAATAGTATCACTCTGGGTACTATATTCAGCATAAGCAGAAGGCTTGTAATAATGAGAGAGCAAGCACAGTAGGAGAACTAAAAGAAGGCTAATCTAATGGGGATAACTTAAAAGGGCAGAGAAATGCAATCCAACTACCAGCCTAGAAGGATAGATAACTGGAAATATTAATATTAAATGTATAGCATTAATGACTAACATCACCCTTCTGTTCACCAAATACTTGATTTCCTCTCCTTTCCCCATGTGCTGTATATTCAACCTCTCCCTAAGTGGGACAACCCCAAGGTCCCACCAGTCGGAGGATCAGCTCTGAGTTCAAGATCTCCTGGTGACGCATCCTAGTCTCTGTATCAGAGAATAATGTGGTGGTTTCTGTATCAGGTTTGGATGTGATTTCACTTCATCCAGAAATCTATGAACTAAAAAGGTGACTTGGCTAGGCGTAGTGGCTCACACCTGTAATTCCAACACTTTGGGAGGCTGAGGTGGACGGATGACTTAGGGTCATGAGTTCAGGACCAGCCTGGTCAACAGGGCAAAACCCCATCTCTACTAAAAATATAAAAAATTAGCCAGGCATGATGGCGCACGCCTGTAGTCCCAGCTACTTAGGAGGCTGAGGCATGAGAATCACTTGAACCTGGGAGGTAGAGGCTGCAGTGAGCCAAGATCATGTCACTGCACTCCAGCCTGAGTGACAAAGTGAGACTCTGTCTCAAAAAAAAAAAAAAAAAAAAGAAAGAAAGATGACTTACATGCCCAACTCCCACCCCAACACACATCCACACCCAATATGCAACTGCAGAATAAATACATAATAATTCTAAAGAGATTCACATTCAGAAAAGGGAGGAGTATCGGATACATGGCAGACATTTGATAGCAATTCTGGAATCTAGGCAGTGATTGTGAAGGTTTACTACCTTAGGCACAGAGAATGTTCCCATATTAAATTGCAGTTCTTATGTCTTGGAAGGGTTCTCTTACCCAGTTTTCCAAAATTCTTGACTCCATCCTCTAAGATGTTCTTCCTTTGAGATTCTTCTTTCCTTCAATCTGGAATGTATATTAAAGGATCGTGCACTTCAATGTCTACTCATTCATAATTCTTTATTTTAAAATTTCAAACAGTCTCTGTCCCTTTAAGTTTCAGCTTGTGATTCATTTGACAATACAGTTCTTTGAAGACCTTACTCAATTTCTTCAATACCTACATTTTTTTTTCCAAACATACTTCTATTTGCTACTTTTGCTTTATCACACCCAAATCTCTTGTCTCTTTTTCTCTGGACATAACTAAGGTATGTTGGACTATCCAGTTTAGGTGAAAGAGCCATTTTGTCCAGTTAAAAAGATTTAGGCACCACACCTTTACTAGGTCATGGATCTGAGTCAAAGATTTTAACAATAGGTGTGACAGTCATACCTAGAATTCATACTTGCTGCAAGAGTAATTCCTCAAAGACCTTCTCAGCTTTATCTTTTAAAAGGGTAAGATTTCTTACTGCAAATCCCCCAAACTAGACTCTCTTTCTTCCTACATACAAATTGGCCAGTTCTTTTCTAAGCTAATTATTGTCTTATTAGCACCCTGACAAATGCAGTCAACAATAACCAAAATCAACTTCAAATGTACTTTAAAATCTAAGCACTTCCCTAGAACAGGGTTTGGTAATCCTGTAGTCCAAATCCAGACAACAGCCTGATTGTGTGAAAGGGGAACTAAAGATTGTACAAACAAGCAATGAAGAATGTGCAACAGAGACTCATACAATTTGAAAAGACTAAAATACTTAGTCTTTCTCTTTACAGAAAATGTTTGCCAAGTACTTACCTAGAAGTACAAATATATACCTCCCAGGTTAAACTACCATCTTAACTAAAGTCTCATCCCAGAATAACACGAGCTAACCTCCTTCTTACTTCCAAACTTCCCTTGCCACCTACCAATCATTAAGCCAAAGCCACACATTTTAGGTTGTTTTAAGGCAACATCTCCATTTCTTGATACCAACAGCTGTATCCATCAGATTAGGCTAGGGCATGCTGCAGGCCTCTGCTTATCAATCTCTCCAGAACCACACTGATGGATATTTCATGCCATTGCAAGCTTCCATGAGCATCATTACAAGGAAAAAATGAACTTGGCAAATTGTGCACTGCCTCAAATCTTCTGCCTGAAAATGACACATTTTATTTGCCAAATTAAGGCACACGGCCATGGTTAACTTCAAGGTGTAGTGGTTTACTTAAAGGTGGCCATGGTTTACTTTCCCCTGGAAGAGGAAGTAAAAAAGAATTGATGATGGTTGCTAATAGCTACCACACCTGCAGTCCCATTCCACAAAAACAGCCTCCATTAGGCGTTGGTAAAAATATTTTCACTTTGTTTCATGCATATGCATAAATATTATCTTCCCCGAACATTACCTTTCACATAATAATCATTATATGCATTCATACTTATAGTAAAGAGCAGGGACTATGACTATTTTGCCTATCATAAGATACAGCACAAGGAATGGAATGAACTCAACTATTTGTTATATTAATGAGTAAATAAACTAATGTCATTATTTCTATGTTATTTGATAGTTTCTATGTTCATTCTACTAGTGATTTTTGTTATTTTCTTATGAACATTTGAACCTTTTATTCCTCATCACCATAAAGAATGAAAATTAGATAGTGCCTATACCCTTTCACCTCCTAGACTATGCTAAGTATTTAAACAGAAAACTTTTTTATCTCTGTCCCCTTCTTACATATTCTGCTTTTATTTGTATTTGGCTAATCTGGAATTTTTTATCTAGATTTTTACTAACTTTATTTCACATTATGATTCTTCAATTTTTAGAAATCATTCTTAATATTATTTTAAATTTGCATGTACAAAATTAACCATAATTAGATTTAACTATAAGTTCTATGCCGTTATTGTCTATCAATGTTTCCTCCAATTTTCTTGAGCTCTTTATTTTGATACATTCATTGTTTCACTATCATACTTCAAAAAAATTTTTTTCAGAACTAGGACATGGTGAATGGTGTTTCTGAATCTTTGCTTGTCCAAATATAACTTTCCTTTCCATTCACATGAATGATGGTTTGTTTGGATCTTGAAATGGAGCATGAAAGTTATCAGAATCAAAATGGAGTCAATTGTGTTAAAAACTGGGGAAGATAAATAGAGCTAGGAAAGGCCATGAAGGGAAGCTTCTCATGCACAAATGACTGAGAACAAAAACTATCACAAAAGATTGCAAAACCCGAAAGTTTGTGTGAGATTGCAGTCTCGCACAAAGACTGCACAACCTTACATACACACACACAAAAAAAAAATTCTGTGAGGACATCTGCCCAGCAACTGCTTGTTCAACCTTGGACTAATTCCACCCTTGTTATTGACCCTTGTAGTCAAGGATTATTATCTCAAAACAATTATGTAATTCTCCTCATTTTTCTTTAAAAAACCTTTATCTTCCTTTACCACCCAGAATGACAACCTAGTTTATGATGGCACACATATTCCCATTGCAATGCCTATTTCCAAATAAATATCATTTCCATTTAAAGCATCTCCCTCTCTGTTTGTTATTTAGGATGATGGGAGTCACAGTCCACTTGCACTCCAAAGTTTGAGAAGCACTAGTCTATGCTGTATTTGCAGCTCTTGTGGACTCCAGCAAGAATTGTGTAACTATTGCCTTCTAGTGAAAGCCACTGTATGCCAGGAGGCAGATTCTGAGCAGGGTGAATCATCGTGGATATAGCAGAGAAAAGCAGGCAACTGGTGGACATTCTAGTGCCACCTCTCTTCATTTCCAAAGCTATTCCCACCAAGTTTAGCCTACAAGAATGATAAGTCCACTTGCTGTGAATGTGGAGTTCAAGCTGTGTCCTCAAATCCTCTACTCACTCCTTTCTAGGCTTTCCCTATCATGCCCACATCTTCCTTCCTCTGTCACTTCATGTGGGGTAGTGGAGCAACTCCTAGCGGAATCTGTGTTCCATTAGAGTTACAGCTACTCACTGAAACTATTGCACCCTCCTCCCTTCTACTGGCTCCATCACCTGTGTTAGGAGCTCCCTGCACCAAATCTTCCACTTTATTGAGTAAATAGTTAGAGCCAAAGGGAACACTGTGATAAAGCCTGTGTCAGCTGCCATGTTGGTTTTCTACTGCTACTGTCATAATCACAAAGTTAGCAGTTAAAGCAACACCCATTTTGCAGGCCAGTTCTCTGCTCTGGGTTTCACAAGGTGATGGGCAGGCTATGTTCTTTTCCAGAGCTTCTGGGGATGAATTCACTTCCAGGCTCATTCAGGTTGTTGGCAGAATTGAATTCCATGAGATTATAGGACTCAGGTCCGGTGTCCCTGCCAGTGATCAGCCCAGGGTGGGTTGTTCTCAGGTTTTAGAGGCTGCCCACATTCTTTTTGGGGTGGCACCTTCCTCCTGCTTCAAAGCTAGCAAAGACCCTTCACAGTAGTTCCTCAATTCGCGTTAGATTAAATCAGCAAGGAGCGGGAATTTTGTGGGACATCTTTTGAATTCTGCCTTGTGCAGCTGCACTATGCAAATGATTAGGAAAAACTGCAAGTTCTTATTTTGAAGTAATTTTCCAAGTGCCTGCGGTACATCCTTACTCTCACTCCTGCTTATCACTGGGAGGATTTTATATGGAAAGCACTTCCCTAACTTTTTAGGAACTCCCTGTTTTGCCTGTGATGAACCACTCAGCATTTCCCCCCGCATTAAATTACAATGACTTCATTTGAAACAGAAATGCCTCAAATGTTGGGATCTACTTATGATAGCCTTCCCTCTTGACCAGGACTCAAAGACTATTTTGCTCTAATGTGTCTTTGGTCAATAAAACGGAATTTGGAGAGTTTGAGAAGGTACATTTGTAAGTTCAATCACTGTCTAGAAAGCATGAAAAAAGATATTAGAAAAAAATGTGTTGCTCTTGAGTATTATTGCCATTGATGAGTTCCACAGTGCTAGTAGACCATATTAGGCATTTGAATGAAACGGAATTGAATGAATTCTATTTTTAAAAAATGAATTGTACATGACAGCTCACAAGTATCCAAGAGCTAAATTTAAAATGTCAAAGGTTATGTAAATCTTATATGTTTAGCTAACCCTCTAATGAGAAAGATTCCCAACGCTGAAGTCTCAAATTGTTTTTGAGAACACTGAGGAGAGAAGCCACATAATTTGAGAGTGTCACAACCGGTAGTCCTATAAAGAGGAAGATCAAACAGCCAATGTGAATTTAGGCCATGAAGGGGTTTAATTTAAAAGCTGAGAACAAAATCACAGTCCTTTCATAATTATTATAAGGAGATGTTGGGTACCCTCACTCTCTGGCAGAGCTGTGGTGCCTAATGAAAAGAGAGCATTTCTCTCCTGCTTGGCTTAGTTTATCCCTAATCAGTAGCAGTACTTCAAATTAGCTTCACAATCTATTGGCCTCTCTCAGCCATAAAAGCCTCTTTTCTGTTTGATATTATCATAGCTCCCCATTGAAAGTAACAGAAAAAGAGCTCCTACTTGAAGGTTATATCCTTCCTTGTGGATGACCCACTTCAAAGGGTTCATCACATGGTCCAAAGAGAAGTAAAAATAAGATGAGGGGAGTGCAGCAGCTGTGTTTCTAAGACAAGAGGTTCTGAGCTGAAGAACACCACATCGATTAAGGTCAGAGCGGCTGGGAAGGTCGCATTTCAGCCAACAGAGGGCTGAAGTACTGAACTTGAAAACTCTAGAACCTGGGAAATGTCAGTGTTAAACTCAAAAACATTTTATGGAAAAAAACAGTTTTATTGTATAGATTCAGTTCTGTAATATAGATACTGGAACATTAAAATGATCTGAGGTATTGACTTCAAAATCCATCATTTGGGGTGCTGGATTATCTGTTGTTTACTTAACACCTGTAGCACCCAGCTATGGATAAATTGTGTGTAATAGTTGTGTTTTATAAGATCAAGATTTTAAAATGGTGACCACTGATTTGTGTCCTCTATTTCATTTAACCTCTGTTGTCTCATAAATGTGGCTGAGGGCAATGAGCTTATTTAAGGCTAACCTGCATATTAATACTTTTATATTATACTGAGATAGTACTTTCCCCCACTTAACCAAGACGTTTGAGAATTGCCAAAAATAGTCTACCTCAAAATATATTCACATATGCATCCTCTAAGTCAAGGAACAGAGGGCTCTCTAGAATGGATTGGCCCTCCAATGACCCCAACAGTAGATGCTGATGCTTAGGAAGGATAGATATAATAGTTGAAGAAAAAAATTGCCAGTTGAAACTTTTGTTTGATTGAATAGGAGTGGTGAGAGAGGGCATCCCTGTTTTGTAGCCTTTCTGTTTGGTGTGAGATGGTATCTAATTTTGGTTTTGTTTTCCATTTCTCGAATGATCAGTAATATTGAGCTTTTTTTCATATGCATGTTGGCTGCATGTACATCTTTTTTTTTTTTTTATACTTTAGGTTTTAGGGTACATGTGTACAATGTGCAGGTTTGTTACATATGTATCCATGTGCCATGTTGATTTCCTGCACCCATTAACTCGTCATTTAGCATTAGGTATATCTCCTAATGCTATCCCTCCCCCCTCCCCCCACCCCACAACAGTCTCCGGAGTGTGATGTTCCCCTTCCTGTGTCCATGAGTTCTCATTGTTCAATTCCCACCTATGAGTAAGAACATGCGGTGTTTGGTTTTTTGTCCTTGCAATAGTTTACTGAGAATGATGTTTTCCAGTTTCATCCATGTCCCTACAAAGGACATGAACTCATCATTTTTTATGGCTGCATAGTATTCCATGGTGTATATGTGCCACATTTTCTTAATCCAGTCTATCGTTGTTGGACATTTGGGTTGGTTCCAAGTCTTTGCTATTGTGAATAGTGCCGCAGTAAACATACGTGTGCATGTGTCTTTATAGCAGCATGATTTATAGTCCTTTGGGTATATACCCAGTAATGGGATGGCTGGGTCAAATGGTATTTTTAGTTCTAGATCCCTGAGGAATCCCCACACTGACTTCCACAATGGTTGAACTAGTTTACAGTCCCACCAACAGTGTAAAAGTGTTCCTATTTCTCCACATCCTCTCCAGAACCTGTTGTTTCCTGACTTTTTAATGATCGCCATTCTAACTGGTGTGAGATGGTATCTCATTGTGGTTTTGATTTGCATTTCTCTGATGGCCAGTGATGATGAGCATTTCTTCATGTGTTTTTTGGCTGCATAAATGTCTTCTTTTGAGAAGTGTCTGTTCATGTCCTTTGCCCACTTTTTGATGGGGTTGTTTGTTTTTTTCTTGTAAATTTGTTTGAGTTCATTGTAGATTCTGGATATTAGCCCTTTGTCAGATGAGTAGGTTGCAAAAATTTTCTCCCATTCTGTAGGTTGCCTGTTCACTCTGATGGTAGTTTCTTTTGCTGTGCAGAAGCTCTTTACTTTAATTAGATCCCATTTGTCAATTTTGGCTTTTGTTGCCATTGCTTTTGGTGTTTTAGACATGAAGTCCTTGCCCACGCCTATGTCCTGAATGGTATGGCCTAGGTTTTCTTGTAGGATTTTAATGGTTTTAGGTCTAACATTTAAGTCTTTAATCCATCTTGAATTAATTTTTGTATAAGGTGTAAGGAAGGGATCCAGTTTCAGCTTTCTACATATGGCTAGCAGTTTTCCCAGCACCATTTATTAAATAGGGAATCCTTTCCCCATTTCTTGTTTTTGTCAGGTTCAGCATATAAACAGAACCAAAGACAAAAACCACATGATTATCTCAATAGATGCAGAAAAGGCCTTTCACAAAATTCAACAACCTTCATGCTAAAAACTCTCAATAAATTAGGTATTGATGGGACGTATCTCAAAATAATAAGAGCTATCTACGACAAACCCACAGCCAATATCATACTGAATGGGCAAAAACTGGAAGCATTCCCTCTGAAAACTGGCACAAAACAGGGATGCCCTCTCTCACCACTCCTATTCAACATAGTGCTGGAAGTTCTGGCCAGAGCAATCAGGCAGGAGAAGGAAATAAAGGGTATTCAATTAGTAAAAGAGGAAGTCAAACTGTCCCTGTTTGCAGATGACATGATTGTATATCTAGAAAACCTCATTGTCTCAGCCCAAAATCTCCTTAAGCTGATTAGCAACTTCAGAAAAGTCTCAGGATACAAAATCAATGTACAAAAATCACAAGCATTCTTGTACACCAATCACAGACAAACAGAGAGCCAAATCATGAGTGAACTCCCATTCACAATTGCTTCAAAGAGAATAAAATACCTAGGAATCCAACTTACAAGGGATGTGAAGGACCTCTTCAAGGAGAACTACAAACCACTGCTCAATGAAATAAAAGAGGATACAAACAAATGGAAGAACATTCCATGCTCATGGGTAGGAAGAATCAATATTGTGAAAATGGCCATACTGCCCAAGGTAATTTATAGATTCAATGCCATCCCCATCAAGCTACCAATGACTTTCTTCACAGAATTGGCAAAAACTACTTTAAAGTTCATATGGAACCAAAAAAGAGCCCGCATCGCCAAGTCAATCCTAAGCCAAAAGAGCAAAGCTGGAGGCATCACGCTACCTGACTTCAAACTATACTAGAAGTCTACAGTAACCAAAACAGCATGGTACTGGTACCAGAACAGAGACATAGATCAATGGAACAGAACAGAGCCCTCAGAAATGATGCCGCATATCTGCAACTATCTGATCTTTGACAAACCTGCATGTACATCTTTTGAAAAGTGTCTGTTCATGTTGTTTCTCCACTCTTTTTATGGTGTTGTTTGTTTTTTTCCTTTAAATTTGTTTAAGTTCCTTATAGACGCTGGATATTAGACATTTGTCAGATGCATAGTTTTGCAAAAATTTTCTGCTATTCCATAGGTTGTCTGTTCACTTTGTTGATATTTTTGTTTGTTGTGCAAAAGCACTTTAGTTTAACTAGATCCCATTTGTCAATTTTTGCTTTTGTTGCAATTGCTTTTGGCATCTTCATTATAAAATTTTTGCCCATTTCTATGCCTAGAATGGTATTGCCTAAGTTATTTTCCAGGGTTTTTATAGTTTAGGGTTTTACCTTTAAGTTTTAATCCATCTTGAGTTAATTTTTGTATCTGGTGTAAGGAAGGGATCTAGTTTCAATCTTCTATATGTGGCTACCCAGTTATCCCAGAACCATTTATTGAATGGGGGATCCTTTCCGTATTGCTTGTTTTTGTCAGGTTTGTTGAAGATCATACAAATTTAGGTGTGTGGCCTCATTTCTGGGTTGTCTATTCTGTTCCATTGGTCTATGTGTCTGTAACCAATACCATGTGGTTTTGGTTACTGCAACCCTGTAGTATAGTTTGAAGTCAGGTAGCGTGATGCTTCCAGCTTTGTTCTTTTTGATTAGAATTGCCTTAGCTATTCAGGCTCCTTTTTGGTTCCATATGAATTTCAAAATAGTTTTTTCTAGTTCCGTGAAAAATGTCAGTGGTGATTTAATAGAAATAATATTGAATCTATAAATTGCTTTGGGCAGAATGGCCATTTTTATGATATTGATTCTTTCTATCCATGAGCATGGAATGTTTTTCCATTTGTTTGTGTTATCTCCGATTTCTTTGAGTACTCTTTGGTAGTTCTCCTTGTAGAGATGTTTCACCTCCCTAGTTGGCTGTATTCCTAGGTATTTTGTTTTGTGTGTGTGTTTGTGTGGCAACTGTGAATGTGATTGCATTCATGATTTGGCTCTTGGCTTGACCGTTTTGGGCATATAGGAATGCCAGTAATTTTTGCATATTGATTTTGTATGCTGAGACTTTGCTGAAGTTGTTTATCAGCTTAAGGAGCTTTTTGGCTGAGACTATGGGTTTTTCTAGATACAAGATTATATCATCTGCAAACAGGGATAATTTGACTTCCTCTCTTCCTGTTTGAGTGCATTTATTTCTTTCTGCTGATTGCTCAGGCCAGGACTTCCAATACTGTATTGAGTAGGAGTGATGAGAGCGGGCATCCTCGTCTTGTGCTGGTTTTCAAGGAGAATACTTCCAGCTTTTGCCCATTCAGTATGATGTTGGCTGTGGGTGTGCCATATATGCCTCTTGTTGTTTTGAAATATGTTCCTTCAACACCTAGGGGTTTTTGTTTGTTTCATTTTTTGTTTTCTTGTTTGTTTCTTTGCCTGATTTTTTGGTTTGTTTTAGACAGAGTCTCACTCTGTTGCCCAGGCTGGAGTGCAGTGGTGCAATCTCGGCTCACTGCAACCTCCACATCCCAGGTTCAAGTAATTCTCATGCATCAGCCTCCTGAGTAGCTAGGATTAAAGACATGCACCACCAGGCCTGGCTGATTTTTGTCTTTTTAGTAGACATGGGGTTTCACCATGTTAGCCAGGCTGAGCTCAAACTCTCCACCTCAGGTGATCCACCCGCCTCAGCCTTCCAAAGTGCTGGGATTACAGGAGTGAGCCAGCATGCCTGACCAATACCTAGTTTATTGACTTTTTAACATGAAGGGTGTTTAATTTTATCAAAAGAATTTCCCCGTCGATTGAGATAATCATGTGGTTTTGGTTTTTGTTCTGTTTATGTGATGAATCACATTTATTGATTTGCATGTGCTGAACCAACATTGCATCCAGGAATAAAGCCTACTTAATCATGGTACCTACACTTTTTGATAGATATCCTGCTGGATTCAGTTTGCCAGTATTTTGTTGAGGATTTTTGCATTGATGTTCATCAAAAATATTGGCCTGAATTTTTCATTTTTTGTTGTTGTATCTTGGCCAGATTTTGGTATCAGGATGATGCTGGCCTCATGGAATGAGTTAAGAGGCGTTCCTCCTCCTCAATGTATTGGAATAGTTTCAGTAGAAATGGTATCAGCTCTTCTTTGTACATATGGTGGCGTTCAGCTGGTCCTGGGCTTTTTGTTTTTTTGCATTGGTAGGTTGTTTATTACTGACTCAATTTTAGAACTTATTATTGGTCTGTCCAGGGATTCAGTTTCTTCCTGGTTCAGAATTGGGAGGGTGTATGTGTCCAGGTATTTATTCATTTCTTCTAGATTTTCTAGTTTGTGTGCATAGAGGTGTTAATAATATTCTCTGATGGTTGTTTGTCTTTCTGTGGGGTCATTGGTAATATCCACCTCATCATTTCTAATTGTGTTTATTTGAATCTTGTCTATTTTTTTCTTTATTATCTAGCTGTCTATTTTTTTTATTAATTTTTTCAAAAAATGAGCTTCTGGATTAATTGATCTTTTGAATGGTTTTTTGTGTCCCAGTTTCCTTTAGTTCAGCTCTGATTTTGGTTATTTCCTGTCTTGCATTGGGATTTGTTTGCTCTTGATTCTCTACTTCTTTTAGTTGTGAAGTTATGTTGTTAACTGTAGATCTGTCTAACTTTTTGATATGGGTATTTAGTGCTTTAAATTCCCCTGTTAATACTGCCTTAGCTGTGTCCCAAAGATTCTGGTATGTTGCATCTTAGTTCTCATTTGTTTCAAAGTACTTCTTGTAGGTTATTCAATTTTCATGTAATTATATGGTTTTGAGTGAATTTCTTAGTCTCGATTTCTAATTTGATTGTGCTGTGGTCCAAGAGATTGTTTGTTATGATTTCAGTTCTTTTGCATTTGCTGAGGAATGTTTTACTTCTGATTATGTGATCAATTTTAGAGCATGTACCATGTGGCGATTAGAAGAATGTATATTCTGTTTTGGGGGGATGGAGACTTCTGTAGATATCTATAATGTCCATTTGTTCCAGTGCTGAGTTCAGGTCCTAAATATATTTGTTAGCCTTCTGTCTTGATGATCTATCTAATATTGTCAGTGGGTTGTTAAAGTCTCCCACTATTACTGTGTGGGAGTCTAAGTCTTTCTGAAGGTCCCTGAGAACTTGTTTTATAACTCTGGGTTCTCCTCTATTGGATGCGTATATATTTATGATAGATCTTCTTGTTGAATTGAACCCTTTATTGTTATGTAATGTCCTTCTTTGTCTTCTTTGATTGTTTTGCTTTAAAGTCTGTTTTGTCAGAAACTATTATTGAAACCCATGTTTTTTCTGTTTTCCATTTGCTTGTTGGATTTTTCTCCATCCCTTTATTTTGAGCTTATGTGTGTCATTACATGTGAGGTGAGTCTCTTGAAGACAGCATACCAATGGGTCTTGGTTCTTTAGCTTGCCACTCTATGTCTTTTAATTGGGGGCATTTAGCCCATTTACATTCAAGATTAGTATTGACATGTGTGGATTTGATCCTGTCATCATGACAGCTGGTTATTTTGCAGTCTTGTTTATGTGGTTGCTTTATAGTATCACTGGTCTGAGTACTTTGGTGTGTTTTTGTAGTGGCTGGTAACAGTCTTTTCTTCCCATGTGTAGCACTTCCTTCAGTAGCTCTTGTAAGGTAGGTCCCGTGGTGACAATTTCCCTCATCATTTGCTTGTGTAAAAAGGATCTATTTCTCCTTTGCTTATGAAGCTTAGTTTAACCAGACATGAAATTCTGGGTTGGAATTTCTTTTTCTTAAGAATGTAAAATATTGGCCCTCAATCTCTTCTGTATTGTAGGATTTCAGCTGAGAGTTCCACCATTAAACTCATGAGCTTTTCTTTGTAGGTGACCTGACCTTTCTCTCTAGCTTCCTTTATCAGTTTTTCCATCATTTTGACCATGGAAAATCTGCTGATTATGTGTCTTGAGGATGATTTTCTTTTGACATATCTTACTGGGGTCCTCTGCATTTCTTGAATTTGAATATTGGCCTGTCTTGCTAGGTTGAGGAAGTTCTCATGGATGTTATTCTAAAATATGTTTTCCAAGTTGGTTCCATTCTCCCCATCCCTTTTAGGGACACCAACAAGTCATAGATTTGATCTCTTTCCATAATCCTATGTTTCTTGGAGGTTTTGTTCATTCCTTTTCCCTTTTTCCTCTCTCTGTTCTAGTCTGACTGACTTTCTTATTTCAGACAGCCAGTCTTGAAGCTCTGAAATTCTTTCCTCTGCTTGGTCTATTCTGCTATTAACACTCCTGATTGCATTATAAAATTGATGTAGTATGTTTTTCAGCTCTATCATGTCAGTTTGCCTGCTTTTCTGTACTGTCTATCTTGTCTGTCATCTTCTGCATTGTTTTATCATGACTTTTGACTTCCTTGCACTGGGTTTCAACATACTCCTGTAGCTTAATGATCTTCATTCCTATCTATATTCTGAATTCTGTTTCTATCATTTCAGCCATCTCAGCCAATTCAGAATGCTTGCTGGAGACATGATGCAGTCATTTGGAGGAAAGGCAGAACTCTGGCTTTTGAGATTTCAGCATTCTTGCACTGATTCCTTCTCATCTGTGTGAGCTTATCTACCTTCAATCTTTGAGGTTGCTGATCTTTAGTTTTTTTTTCTTTTGTCCTATGATGATGATCTTGAGGGTTTGATTGTAGTATAAGCTGAATTCAGCCAACTGGCTTCATTTCTGGGAGATCTGGGGGGACCAATTCTCAGCTCCCAACTCCTGGACTGCATGCTCTAACTCTGGGGAACTTGTATTGGGCCCCAACTTTGTTCACTGGCTCCTCAAGGTTTGGAATCCACTGCGCCATGAAGGCCAAGGTGCAGCAACTGTGGCAGCATGCTAGTGGATGCTGGGGCACCTGCCTCCCTGTGGCAGCTCACCACAGTGGCAGAGGCAATGCAGCTGCTGGGGGCAGGGGACCCCTGTTGGGGAATGTGTGCATGGTGGCACTGGAGGTGGTGTTGGCTCAGGGGCAGGGTACTGGCTGGCACAGGTCTAGGTGCCTTCTCCATGCCCCACAAGCAGGAATGATTGCCCTGGAGGAATTTAACAGACCATGTAATTAAAACCTCATCATTTTACAAACTGAAAAATAAAAATCAGAACTAAATTCCAAGGAGATTAAATGCACAACCCAAAGCCACATGGCAAATAAATGGCAAAGGCCCCAATTACTATATTTTTATTCAACAAATACTTACTGGCTTTTCACTATATATAAGACACTGGGCTCAGTATTCAACAGAGAAAAATGTGAATAAGGAATCACTATGCCCTAAAGAAAGCTTTCTCCAACTTTTTCATGTCTCAATATTTGGTGTTTTATATCATTTCTGTATCCTTGGGGCATGTACATCTAGAAAGTAGTCAGAGCATCCTCAAATCCTCAAACTGGATTCCTTAATAGCAGTTAAAGTTTAAAATCTAAAGTTAGCAAAAAGAAAGAGAAAAAATCTGGAAGAATTTTAGATGTTGCCTGAAGTAATGGTTTTAAATAAAAAAGTATATATGATAGTATGTGACCCAGAACAAAAAAGTATAATTTGCTTAGCCCAAGAGGCTCATTTTTGGGTAAAAATATGTCATGGTCTGATGCTTTTAAATTAAACTTTTACTACTTAGCCATGTAAAGTATTTGATTTTTGAAAAGACTTTATAATCAAGTAATTAACAAAGGAATACAAGGACATTTATAAAATGTGAAGTGAAGAAAGACTACAAGGGACACGGCCAACTTTAATTTCTTTCCAACTGGAAGACTTTTCTTTAAGTCTTGTAAATTACATGCTTGTCTCTTTGACTTCTGTCTCTGGTATTTCCAGGAAAAACATTCATGGAGTAACACAAAATGGTCATGGCAATAAATATTTGTTGTTCTAAGGATGTGAAAATAGACGTCTATTCGACTGCACTCTCTCATTTACAGAGCCAGATTGGGTGCTACTCTCACGGGTTTGCATTGCTATCTCCCAGGTAATTGAGTCCTCCTGTATTTTGGGCTTGAGTGCATTGAGCAAGCAATTTCCTGTTGGTTCCGCTTTCTTATACAAAACACAAAGCATGCCCTTAAAAGTTCGGGTTAGACATATATTACTCCAACAGGCACTATTCTGCATATGACTCATAAAACTGATGGGCATTCCTCAGACTCAAACAGACAGGATGCGGTGGCTGCCTACTTCATTTCACACATCTCGTTTTTATAACTTCAGTCACTTTCTGATTTCTCCTGAGTGATTTCTATTTGAGCAACTGCTTAAGTTCAGTCATAAAGATCTGCTAGCTTCAGAAATAGGCTCTCAAATGTGACCTTCATTTAAATGTATAAGGCAATTTCAGGGCTAACGTTTCTGAGTTTAAGGTACTATTGACAATGCCAAATACAATGTTCTTGCTTCTTATAGCCCGTAGTATTCTTGTTCTTCTACTTCAGACTTCAACTAAAGACCTGAAATGCTAGATAGAATCTGTGCAGGCTCTGGATAGGCTCACAGGATCAACTTGTTACTGTCCTTGTGTTAAACACCCGCTCTAGCTAATCAGGTGTCCTACTACTGAAAATGCTATAACCACCTAATATTTATCAGAAATAACTAAAAAAAAATAAACCTCCAAGTTTACTGCTCTAAGAAACTGATCTATCAAGAAAATGTTCTGTATTCATGTTTAACAATTTATTCAACATGTGTTCATGATTCTACATGTTAACAAGTATTTTGGGTTAAGTGTACAGTATTTTAATAAGTGGATATGTGTGATTGTGTTGACCTCTGACCCAATTCGGCACTGCTTGATTTGTAATAGCACTTACTACTCTCCCTGCTACTTCTTTTGAAGACGTCTCCACCTTGGAGAAAGATAAAAGGGGAAAGGGGGAGAAACGCCTTTAGCAATTCAATTCAACAGCTATTCAGTGTGCTTCCACCATGTTCCAAATATGGAGTTTAACGATGGAAGGCAGCAAACAGCAGACAATGGTTCTACTCTTAAGGAGTTTATGGTCCAGGAATGGTCATAGACATGCACATAAACAGTTGGTCCGGGAAGAATAGAATAAAGGGTAAAATAGAGGTGGATCTAAAGAATTGTGGGTACACTGGCCAGCCACGGTGGCCCACACCTGCAATCCCAGCACTTTGAGAGGCCAAGGCAGGAGCATCCTTTGAGTCCAGGAGTTGGAGATCAGCCTGGATAGCAGAGGGAGACTCCCATCTCTACAAAAAAATTAAAAAAAAAACAAAAAGAATTGCGGAAAAACAGAAGAAGGAGGAAACAATTCTCACCAGCAGTGCAGGGAGATTTTCTCAAACAGAGGAAATTAATAGGGTTTTGAAGGCTAAAAAAAAAATTCTGAAGCAGAGAATGAAAATTCTCACTGAGGTAACAGCTGGAGCAAATGTGTTGAGAAGGAAAAGTTCAAATTGCATTTAAGGAGCTTCTATACAAAGGCGTTTGTGGAAAAGAGTGACGCATGGTCAGTTGCAGCTTTATGTTATGTTTCGTCTCTAATTCATGTGCGTGTCTTTGTTTAGTGCAACCAAGCCCCTACATAGATATTTTTAATCTCATAATGCCAGGTCCTCAGGCAGGCTTTCCTAAAATGGCCTGTTTTCAACTGAGGCCTACAGGGCGATTTGTCATTGGCTGTGACTGGACTGTTTTCCAGGGTAGTCCAGCCTCTAGGGTTAGAAGATCTCAAATAGCCTAAGCTGTGTGAAGGCAGAGGAACATTTCTGAGAAAAATAAAGTCTGTTTTACCCAGTTTTTAGTCTTTTCTTTTAAAGAATCTCCATTCTTTAGTAATTATTATTATTATTTTTTTTTTTGAGACAGAGTTTCACTCTTGTTGCCCAGGCTGGAGTGCAATGGCACGATCTTGGCTCACCGCAACCTCGGCCTCCCTGGTTCAAGCGATTCTCTTGCCTCAGCCTCCCAAGTAGCTGGGATTGCAGCCATGCGCCACCATGCCCAGCTAATTTTGTATTTTTAGTAGAGACAGGGTTTCTCCATGTTGGTCAAGCTGGTCTCAAACTCCCAACCTCAGGTGATCCGCCTGCCTCAGCCTAGTAATTACTATTTTTGTCTTACCATCTTCTTTTCCATACATTGAAAGCAGCCATTAGCATAAATAATTGTGCTAAACTTTTCTTGATCTGCTTCAGTTTATTTGTGGACATAGAAAAAGCTCTCCTCTCTCCTCATCTCTTAATCCATGATGTCACTTCTCTGCTTACATGTCAACTGAGTTAATTTCTGAGGAGTGTCTAGCTCTAGCGATGTTGAAAATATATTCTCCCACCAATGTTGAAAATATATTCTCCCACCGGTGAGTTCATGGTCTAAAGTAGAGGTTTCTCAGTGAAAGGTCAGATAGTATATATTATAGCCTTTTTGGAGCAAACATACTCTGGTACAACTACTCAATTTGTCCATAGCAATGTGAACACAGCCATGAACAATATAAAATAAACGGGCATGGCTGTGTTCCAATTAAAGTCCAGCTATGGACACTGAAATTTGAATTCCACTGAATTTTCTCATGTCATAAAATGTTATTTATGTTTTTAAAAATCATTTAAAAAATATAAAGGCCGGCTGGGCATGGTGGCTCACACCTGTAATCCCAGCAGTTTGGGAGGCCAAGGTGGGCAGATCGCCTGAGGTCAGGAGTTCGAAACCAGCCTGGCCAACATGGTGAAACCCCGTCTCTACTAAAAATACAAAATTGGCCTGGTGTGGTGGCAGGCGCCTGTAATCGCAGCTACTCAGGAGGCTGATGCAGGAGAATCACTTGAACCCTGGAGGTGGAGGTTGCAGTGAGCTGAGATTGCCCCATTATACTCCAGCCTGGGCAATAAGAGAGAAACTCCATCTCCAAAAAAAAAGTAAAAGCCATTCTAAATTTGTGGGTCATAGGGACAGGACTTGTTTGCCGGGCTACAGCTTGCCAGTTTCTGGTCTAAAACATTGACAGAGTGGGTCTATTGCTTCTGAAGTTGCTTGCTTCTACAGTATTATATTTTTTCTCTATACACTATCTCTGCAAATGATATTATTCTCCGTCTTAGATGCTGACTTGTTTGCTGCTGTTAATCACTCCACCTCTATTACTCAACCTGTTATTATTATCATCTTTATTATCTACTGTGCATAGTTCATATACATTGCTTATTTAATCTTGACAGCTGTCCAAACGGTATAACTAAGCAAAACAACACAGAGTGTTAAAGAATTTGCCCAAGATTATACAATTCTTAAGTGGCAGTTGCAAAATTTAAACCTATTTAAGCATTGTACCAGTTCTCTTGAAAAAACATATTGTCTCCATGTCTTCTCTCCATAATTATATTCTTTTCCAAGGTTTCCCTTTATGTATGGCTACCTATGACTACTTTTTTTTTCATTTTCAATGCTCACAATCATCTTTGCAGCTGAATTCTAGTAATTCTTATCTAATTCTATTGTCACTCTGTAACTGAGTATTGGCTTTCTAATAATCACATATGAGATGAAAGAATTGAGCACTTTAAATTTATTAATTTAAATCTTAAAATTGACACTAATAAAAGTGAATTAGTAACAATAATAGTGGCAAATATTTTTGAGCCAGAAACAGGACTGAGTTTTTCCATGTTTTAAGCTTCAATATTTCTATGAAATGAATAGTGTTATTATTTACATTGTGTAGTTTTTTACAAAACTAGGTCATAGGGAAGCTGCCAGTCTACCTAAGGTTGCACAGCTAATAAGAAGTAGCAGAGCTGGAATTTGAACTCAGGCGATCTCACCCCAAAGCATATAGTTTAACTATTGAACTAAGAAAGAATAATATTAATGGAAAAAAGGAAGGAAGGAATGAAGGGCAGAAGGAAGGAAAGAAGGCATACAGGAAGAAGGAGGGGGGAAGGAATCTGAAAGCTGCGATGAAGGGGAAAATTGGTTGGAAATTAAGAGATCTAAATTATGGACGAGAGTCTGTTTTTGAGCAGCTGTATGAGTTTAGGCAAGTCACTTCAGCTTCTTTTATCCTCTCCTTTTTTCCCATTTGTCATCTGTAAACTGAGGCCTTGAAGCTAGATGATCTCCAGGATACCCTCTAGTTCTATGATCCTATTTTTAAAAAACCATCTTCTTTTCTTCTCCCCCTTACTGGCAGAAGAGCACTTCTGACACCTCGAACTTTATTATATAAGCCCTCTTTGATTATTTAAAATCTGTACCCTTTAAGTGAAATCAAAGACTGTCAAAACAGATATTTTATATCTAGCATGGATTGAAGTGCATGATTCCCTGCAGAATGCAAGGGTTACAAAACAGTAATCAGTTGAGACAAGGATTCTTTGGGATGAGTAAGCATAGTACACAGCAGAATTAGAATCAGCAGTGGCTGGGCTCTTTTACAACAGAGTCAAAAACAGAATGAAAGAGGCCCTGAGCATGCAGACACAGAAAAGGATTCCATGTTACCGACAGGAACTTTAGCCTTGCTCCCATCTCAGCAGCACCTTCCTTCTGATTGAAGGGACCCTTAGGTGCCCTTGCCTCTGGATCTGAATGGAGGCTTTCCCGCTGCCAATACAGGTTATCAAGGGTAATGGCAGGTTATCAAGCAGAATCTATCAATTGTTAATGCCTGATAAATAATAAAACCTCCCTAGGTTTGTTCCTGTTTCTGCATGAAGAGTAAACAGTGTCCCTGATGTTCTGGAATTCTTTGTAGTATTCTTACCCTTATTCTTTTCCTTTCTTTTGAAAATCACATTTTATTGATTTAATAGATAATAAAAAAACTCCCATGACATACACTTCATATCACTTTATACAAGATGAAGTAAAAACAGTGAAGAACATACAAAACCAATATCTTAAGTCAAATGATGTGTAGTGTGTGTAAGCTATATACTGAGATACATATATCAAAGAAGATGTATCTATGAGATTAGTTCTGAACAATGACTTATAATTTGAAATAGCAAAATGAATATCTTATATTGGTGTAATACTTTATAGCTCATAAATTATTTTCATGGATATCAATGTGTTTCTTAGCAAAAAATTGTTTGTATTCTAATTAAATTGTAACTTAATAATATAATTCCTTTATAAAATTATATAAACTAGTTACATAATTATGATTCCTGCATCATAACTGAGAAGAGTGAAATTCAGAGCATGAAGTCATGGTTGTGAGGACATACAACTATTACGTTTCAGGACAAGAACCTGAATGTAAGGATTCGAATGACAGTCCCAGTGCTCTTTCCCTTCAGCCACAGCTGCCTCAGAGGAAGAATAACTCCAGAGCACCAGACCTTCTGAGTCCTTCTGTTCCTATCAAATTAACTACCCTCCATTTACCTCAGAGTAACTCTAGACCAGGTGATTCAGGGCCATAGGATAGGTCTTCCATCAGACTTCAAGATATTGCCTAATTAGAACCTCCCACTCTGTTTATGTACTGAAGAGGAAAGGTGGGACAAATCATTCGATTTCACAAAATTGAAACCCTCAGAACAAACAAAATAAACTTTGTGTGACCACGGGGAAATAAAAGACAGACACAGGGAGGAGACCCAGTAGTAATATGACAGAATTTGATGGACAGAAATAGAGAACACAAAACCAAATAGATAATGATCTGGACAGATAAAAACATGAACAGATAGTGCATAGAGTGCTGCCTAAAGATTTGTTCTTCCTTATTATTTAGGATAATTTTTAAAAATGAATTCTTTTAGATCATTTTAACACAGTTTACAAAAATGGTAACATTTTATTGTGTCTTAATATGATGGAATTGTATCTCATTAAATATTTTTAATGTGGCAAATCCTTAATAGAAAGTAGTATCATGTACAATAAACTAATGGATTTAAATATATATAGCATCAAGATAACACTATAAGAAAGAGTGAAATGAAGGATAAGTTCAAAAATAGTAATGTTTCTGTAATAAAGATTTTTTAAACAAATTTGGGATAGGCTTTTAGATAAAATGACAGGATACCCACTACTATGTGAATTTCAGATAAAAAATAAATAAGTTTTAGTATAACTATGTCCCAAACATTGTGCCTAAATATTTGCGAATATTTGCTAAATTTGGCCATCATAACTGAGCTGGTATCTCTAGGAAATGCCAGTAGAAGCTAGCTTTGCCAGCTCAATGAGTGAGCTGGGTAGTACTTTCTCCCCACTCAAAAAGGCTAATCCATCATTGAGAGATTTATGATTATGACATTTAAGACAATTTTAACCTGGTTAGTTCCAGGAAGTATTGTAAACAGATTTTTATTTGGCCTGAATGTGCTCCCCATGAGCTAAGGGGAAAAAAATTAGAAAAAAAAATCTGAGCCACTCTTGTGCACTAAATACTGTACAAAGAGGTTTATGTTTATTATATTGTCTCAATCTTTATCACACAACTTTAGGAAAGGTATGCCTAAGCCATTCTACTGATGAGGAAAATGAGGTTCAAAGAGAACATTTATTCTTCAAAGTGCAAAACAGGGACACGAACCTGTTTCCTGTGTTCATTTCTCCCATCAGTTCATTTTCTGTAAGCAATTTGGGAGTTTGTTGAGACGTTTTGGCCAAAGTCAGAGACCTAATCCACAGCAAAACACTCTCAGAGCCAAAGAAACCACAACTCTGAGTAACAGGCTGTGGTATCTGTCCTGTCATCTAAAAGATACTGAAATTTCTTGGATCATTGTGATCAGTGGTCATAGAACACAGAAACAGGTAAAGCCTCAGATGGCCAAAGCTGGAGGAGATACCCATTCACTTCTATGGATGTGCTTCCCTTGAAAATGAGAAATGGCTTATCATGTCATTTTAAGTCAACATAAAAATACTTTGGTCATTGGAAATATATGCATCCAATATATATATATAACTATTTTACTTTTTTAAACCAGTGTGCCACAGTGGTAACAATAATTCTTTCAAGTCTTTTAATTAAAAACTTTTTACCCTAACCCTTGAAAAAGGACTTGTATTTATTTTTGTAGGAAATCCATGAAAAGGTAATCTCATAGATTTACTAGAAATGATACAGATCTTATTATTTGTCAACTGGCCATAACTACACCATACATAACAACTTACAACTAAAGATATTGCAGTCAGAAATGTAAAGGAAGAATTGTCACAGTTATATTCCTGTAGAATCTAATTAACTTCTTAGCTAGGGGCACATAAATTGAACAGAATGAAGCAGTTATTGAGATACTGTTCACAACTAAGCAGATGGAGTTATTTTTCCCAAAATAATATCAATTAACTGAGAGAATTATTCTTTATTTTAAAAACAAATAGGTGGAAGCTGGAAGCAGGGGCTAGCTTTTTTGTGTTAGCAGTTTCAACTGCAGGCATTACATAGAGGCCATTCCTATGACTTAAAAAGGACCACGCATTCTTAAAAATTACAGATTCACTCATCTTCCAGAAATAAAAGTCATGCAACCCAGCTCCAGCTTTGCAAATTATCTAACTATAGATGCATCTAAAAAGGATAGATAGCTATCCATTCCTTATTAAATTTACTAGAAGTGAAGACACATCTATATCTCTCTAGTTATTAGCTTTCTCAATGGCTTAACACCATAGTAAAGAAAATCAGAATCTTTAAAATTAAGAAGTTTTGTATGTAGCAGATAACAGTTGGTCACCTTCTTATAAAAATCATTAGAGAAGATGGCGTACACAGCTTTTTATTTCTAGATTCCAGACTTCTGTTTACTTCATTCATTCATTCATTCATTCATTCCTGCATACATCTAGTTATATGTTCATTTAGGCAATTAACATTTATTTGGCAGCTACCCTATATGCAGGCCTAACTTTAGATGCTAGAGAATACAAACAATTATAAACAAGTTTCTGGTCTCAAGAACCTTCAAAATTTTGTCATATAGATTAAAAAAATGGTGTATGTAAAATATTAAGCAAAATACAATCAATTAGATGACACACAAAAAAGTATATGATTAAATGCTAAGTAAGTAAAACATAACAAAGAATGGGTCTATAAGAGAGAGAAATTCAGGTCATGGAAACGGAAGAAGAAACCGGATGGGCAGTACTTAAATTGGGGAGAATGCTAGAGGTGTTTTAGGAAGGATAACAGATGGAGTCAAGACTGAACACAGAAAAGAGATGAACCTTTGGTGGCTCACTGGGAGTGGAATGGCCTGGAACTCCTTTGGCCATTGTAAGCTTCCAGCATTCTGAAGTACTTTTCATTCCACAAGCATATATTTCTTTTCTCTCTCCTATGCCTTTGCTCATGCTGCCTTCTGCATCTGAAATGATTTCGTTCCTCAAGCTCTCCATTTCTCAACCCTACCCATTTTTTCAATTTACCATTAGCATGCCAATTACTCTATGCAACTTCTTCCTCGCTGTAGCTGGAATGTAAGTCATTTATATTCAAAGAGCGAATTATCAAACTCATGACACTTTTTAGTATGATTGTTACCTTGTACATATTGTAAATACCTACAGCATTTGAGATATGGCCTTGCACATATTAAGCATTCTATTACTTGAGTTTTCAAAAATTTCAGATATGTAGAGGAAAATATTATGGCAAGTTAATATAAATAAGCAGAAAAGGAGAGAAATGTAGAAGGGCAAAAGTAAAAACAAAAATTCGCCAAGATTCGTGTACGTATATTTTTATTTTTGAACCTGGATAATAAAATGCCACAGCAAGCCATTCAGTGAATCTTTTTCATTAGTTTAAAATTTGACTAATCCTTGACATTTCTTCATTCATTTTTCATGGGCATTTCTACTCAATTATAGAAGACATAATTGCTAATATTATATAAACTGAGCCAATACAGCTCTCAGGAGAGATCTATAGAAAATGTATCCCCTTTTTAGCCTCTTTACTCATTTATCTGTTCACTACGGCTTATAGTGAGATCAATTACTGTAATATCCAAAGGCACATTAAAGGGCTGAGCAAGAATTGATTACCAGCGTAACCAGAGGATAAAGATTCTCAGCTGTACTTTGCAAAATGGCTCACCATCCTGAAGATGGAATGAGTGTCTTCTTATTTGCTTTCTTCTACGTTCTTAAACTAATTCTTCTGTAACCATCTCATCCACCCATCCTTCACCCACCACCGCTCCACATTTTAAAATACCAGGTCAGCGTAAATCCTCTTTTTGAGTCTTCAATTGAATAAAACATTAATCCTTTCTATAACTTAGCCAGGCAAGTTTAGAAAAAAAAAAAAATAGCCCAATTGTTTTCATAGCACGTTAGAATGAAGGAGCGGGGATGTCTATTTCTGGCATCATATTTTTCTCCATCCCCTTGTCTCAGTCAGTTAGAGGTGCAGGCAGTCAACAAGTAGTCCATTCCCTCTGAGACTCCAGATGCTCTATGCCATCTGTCCAAGTTAGATATTAAACATAAGGATACCCTTGCTTAGGTTTCACCAAAGAGATTACTTGAGAGTAATCAAATTCAAAGTCTATGTTTAGGCACTAGATTAAATATTCAAAATAATTAGACCACTGTATTTTTTAAAAAATAAGCCCTTGGAGAGTAAGTTTGGAGAGCAAATATGTCCTCCTCATGCAGAAAACTTAGGGGAATTCATCACGCCTTGTGCTCTCATGTTCCCACTGCCAGATACACCAACCACCAGCTTCTGCAGCCAAACCATCTGCCTTCTCCCCTTTAAAGATCCCTCTGGGATCGCATCCTCTATCATCTCTCCTTGCTCTAATGTGGTCCTGCAACATCAGCACCACCTGAGCAGAGCCTCAGACCCCCCCACCCCGACTCCCGCTGTGGACCTAATAAATCAACTAGGTCCCCAAGTGATTCATTCACACAGTAAAACGTGCAAAGCCTGTCTCTGGTGTTCGTGGAAGCTTTGTTACCCAATACTATCCTTTTTCTCCAACTACACACAAAGATGCAATTCTGGTAACTTAATTGTTAGCTATAAAGGTGAGAATGCAAGTTACTTATATGATTCTATTAATAAAACAGTATGTACAAGCAAATTTCTATGCAAGAAACTTGAGAAAACTAGAGGAAAACACTATAGAAAAAGAAAGTTTATTTTATTTTTAACTTTATTAAAACCTTGTGTATCAAAGCATTGAGTGAATGAATTATACCTATTCCTAAATACGGGGCTAGGACACATTGCTTTGTGCTATTCTTTGAGTTTCTATGGCCCTCAAGGAATGTGTTTTTTTCTTCAAAGGATTTAATCATATATGTGTTTTCAATGCACTTCAAATAATTGATATTTTGTTTTTAGGCCTCACTATCCATTGTTGACATAATGTCCTTTTGTGTTTTATATGAAATTCAGTCTCACACACATAATACAAGGGTAATAATATAAAAATTCCTTACAGGAGCGTCATATAATCGCATTACCATCTAGTTCTTACAGCTCTGTGGTGCAGGTAACATCACAATCCCCATTCTCCAGGGAAGGGGACGAGGCTCTGAGAAGTCTGATGACCAATCCAAGGTCATGAAGCCAGTAAGTAACTAAGAAACCCTATACATAAAGCCAGTTTTGTTGATTCCAACTCAATACATAATTGTAATTTTTTTCCTACCAAGTCAGATAGAATCTGGTAAAAGAGAAGCTTCTTTTACAGGATCTGTATTTCACAGATTTTTGCTTTTGGTCTGTAATAATAACAATAATATTACTCAGCACTTGAAAATTTACACCTGAAATTTCCATCTGCAATATATTTGATAAAAATGTTTGGGAGTGGGTACTTTCATTTTAAGTGGGTTGAGAATTAGCCCTGTTAATAATTTCTTGGTCAGGCGCGGTGGCTCACACCTGTAATCCCAGCACTTTGGGAGGCCGAGGCGGGTGGATCACGAGGTCAGAAGTTCAAGACCAGCCTGACCAACATAGTGAAACCCTGTCTCTACTAAAAATGCAAAAATCAGCTGGGCATGGAGGCGTGCACCTGTAATCCCAGCTACTCGGAAGGCTGGGGCAGGAGAATCACTTGAACCCAGGAGGCGGAGGTTGCAGTGAGCCGAGATCGTGCCACTGCATTCCAGCCTGGGTGACAGGGCAAGACTCTGTCTCAAAAAAAAAAAAAAAAATTCTTGAAGCTACTGAGCCTTTCCTTTCATGATTTCTCCAATTTATGCATTTTAATACTAAGATAATGTTTGTAATGCATTTGGGGAAAAAGACTTTAGCATTTGGCAGATTACAGAGAATGTCAGTTACCATACTCTCCTTTGGGCTGGGGAAAAGCCCCTAAGGAAAACAATAAAGTATGGGACAGTCTCGGGATTATAAATATTCAGTTGCTGGCTTTTTATTTAAAAGCAAAATGTATGGACTTTATAGCTATAAGTAAGCTCTAGGTTTACTTAGAGAAACTGAATGTGTATGGCCTGTCTTAACTATTTTCCTTAAAATCATTTTGATATTTGATATTTAAAGTGAATGGCAAATGTGTTCCTAGGCGTAGAATACATTTAAATACTATTTCCCAGATGCCTTTTGTCTTTATATTCACCTGGCTTTAGGAATTACTTACAAAATTACACAATTTGATTAAAAATTAATATGACAGCTATAGTCCACCAAAGTGGAAAAACCCTATAAATAATGCACATGGCAAACTGTCTAACGAATAACCAATAAGTTAAATTTATGGTAAATTATTAACAACCTAGGTAGCATATGTGATTGTTATTTTGCCCAAATTTGGAATGTTTCTTCTTTTACGAATTTGGAAGCAGTTTCCTTCACATAATCTGAGGTGAGAAACCAAAAACTATGGTAGTAAATTGGAGGTTGTAAATGTACCAGTTTATGGTAGTGAATTGAGCAAGGTGATGTGTAGCAAGTGGCAGTGCTGACTGGAAAGATAGCTCAGGTTTTCTTCTTGAGAAGAGGAGGAAGTTGTCACCATTTGTGTTGCTTGGAACTCCACTTAAAGAGCTAAAAATTCACCTTCTGAACAACCTAAAAATCCCCCTTATTTCAATATTCCACCCATAATGTTTATAGAGAGATGGCATATATTCCTTCACTAGACATATCATGCTAAATGAAAATGCACTTTTAGTAAGAAGGCTGTTTATTTCTTAGGTCTGTGCTCCAGCCTCTGGCACTCTTGCTCCACAACTCTGTGCAGGCCACTCTGTCAAACACTTCACTATGGAAGTGGCTCTCCCCGGTGGATGACTGGTATACCATACTTGCATCTGTGTGGTGAACTTTCCTCTTATGGAGAGTACCCATGATTCTAGTGAGAATCCTAAGCTGCTCCCTTCTTAAAAGGCATTTCTTTTTATATTTAACTTATTTGTGCCTATGTCTTGTTTACCTGCCAAAGACAAACATCCTTGTCTCTCTGTGCAAGTATCAATGTGCACATCTCATTTTTTCCCAACTCTCTACTCGGTGACATCATAATGGTAACCCAAAGTCAGCCACAATGGGAGTATTTACACCACAGAAATCAGCACACACTACCAATTAGAATATTTTGTTTTCCAGAGAGCCAGTTGTTAAACATGTCCCAGTATGCTAGTGTTAGAAGTTATATATGCTTGTGTTAGAAGTTATATATATCCCCACCCCTGACACCTAGAACTCTTCATTCTACTTACTCTTTACTAATCTGGAACCAGGATGAGATTATAGCTGAAGTAGTTTGGACTATTTATGTTTATTGGTAATAGAGTTATTATTAATATGAAAAAGGTAGACTGTACAATATAGTGAAAGTAGAATTGGATACGGAGTTAAAATACTTTGCTATTGTTTAAATTTCTGTTTCCAAGCAAACTTGGACAAACCATTTAACTTTCTCCACATCAATAAAATGGAAAGTATAAAGCTTAGCCCAACTACATCAGAGGATTATTATATGACTTAAAAGAAGTCTGACATCTATGAAAACATTTTGAAAAGTAAAATTTTAATATGAAAAACATTTTGAAAATTTGAATATCAAATTGCATTCTTTTTTTGACACTTCAACATTTTCAAGAATTTCACATATCTTATCATGACTCTGATATGAAGATAGATATTATTGTTGCAATTCACATACTGCCAGCAAGGGACAAGATGTTCTAAGTTCTTAGTGCTTCTTCTGTGGGGTATGTGCCCAGCGGTAACAGCCACTCACTCAGCTGCTGATGCTTCTTGCCCTGTCTCTGTATTCGTCAACATGTTAACTACGTCAAATATTTCTCAGTGTCCTAGAAAATAAAGAAAACTGTATGAAGCTATCCCAAGTAGAGCATATGTACCTTCAAGTTCATAACATTTTCTACATAGTATTTTTAGTATTAAAGAAAATTAGATGATAACGTATCTAGACAACATGTCTTTCAGCTAAAGCTCATGATTTTTTTAAAAAAATCAAAACCAGGATATAAAGTATACAAATATTTTAAGGTATCCAAATTTGAGGAAAAAAAATTACAAGTTAACTTCAGAGGTATAAGGTATATCCATGAAGAATTTCATGAGAGCTCAGACAAAGAAGTAATGTGACAAAATATAGAAATTAAAATAACAATGATTTTCTTGTCATGAAGGAAAGTTTAGAAAAATTGTAATAAAAATCACACTTAGCCAAGAAAAAACAACGAAAGCACTCAATTCCATGGATTTAATTTATTTCATTTTTTCTAAGGAAGAATGTCAAACAGCTTGAAAATAAGCTCATAATGAAACTTTTTAAAAAGTAACTTCTTACTCATTTGTCTTGGGGCACTACCAATTTAACCCCAAATTCTATACCTTCCGGAAAAAAAAATTCTTATTCTGATATTTAAAAGACTGACTCTTTGTCTCAATTCATTTAACTAAGATTTTAGTACCTCCTATGTTTATCACACAGGATCAGGCCCAGTGGGGAATATAAAAGTTAAGAAAGAAGCCATTTCTGTATCATGTCAATTTGTAATTGAGTGGTAGATTTTAATGTGCCTAATAAACAAACAACAATAAAAAACAAATAAGGCAATATTCTTATGATGGCCATAAAGTGCTATGACAACTCAAAGAGTGAAATCACTTCTAGTTGCAAAAACAATGGAATTGACTGCTTTTCAGAAGAGGTCACCTGAGCACATCACATTATAGTGGATTACTCTCATGTACTTCCTTAGACGGAAAGGTGAGCAAATGCACTTGAGATAACGTTTCCCAATTAAAGCTAGAGAAAAGATTATCTCTCAACTAACCTGAAAATTTAACTAACCAAACCATAGCATTCCCCAAACTTTCTGGTTAACTTAATTCTACTGGAATATTCTTTAAGTACATAAGTTAATCATTGATGTTTATTATATTAATATGTTCTTGAGAAGGGCCTGGCACTATCCCTGGTGCATATCAGAACTCTAAGAGATTTCTGTAGAGGGAGAATTGTAGAAATACAATACTCTAAGAGAGATGAGATCAAAGGCACACTCAGAAATTGGCTTGCAATACAAAACTAGTCAACATTAAAGACCAAACATTTTATGCTGAATAAAGGGCTGAAAACATTCAGGAACTGGAAGATCAGTGAGCACTGGAGGAGGCAGGAAAGTTTCCATGGAGGAGGACAAGATTATAGTTGAGCCTTGAAGGATGGCTGGGGAGGGTAGAGGATGGGTATTCCCAGTTCATCACCAACATGAACAATGCTACCAAGAGTAGAACACAAAGGACATACTCATCCAACAGCAAGAAAACATGAATATCTGGACAGAGGGTTCATAGGGAGAATCGCAGGAAAGAAGATTGATAAATAACATTGAGAGAACCATGGGAAACTGTCACAGAAATGGCATTCACTGTGGCAGAAAGCAGTACACCTAATGACACATTTTCCAACATGGCCCTGATTAAGTATTGTACTGGGTCTTTGTTGAAAGCAGCAAGATCCATGTCCATCTAAATTAGGAGTTATTTTTAAATGCTACATGACTCAAAGAGTACCATAAATAATGTTACTTTAATAGCACATGGCTCTTCTAGTGAAAACACTGCTGTCATTACTGCTCATGACTCAATACCTGTGATGCTGGGGCTGGATGTCTGGAGGGCCCACAGAGATGGTCAGGCAAGGCAGATGACTCTGCCCCTAGGCTTGACCAAGAACCCTGCCTCACTCCCCAAGGCCACCACTTCTTCCTGTACATCTCAGCAGGTGCATCTGCTACAGAGACCTAGGTCACATACACTTACCGTAGCTGCAAGGGAGTCTGACAGTACTGTGATAGTCTTTCATACTCTAAGATATAAAAACCAGAAAAGGACAGAATTATCGCAGAAGCTGAGCAAGACAATCTAAATTATTGTGTGCACCCAATTTGATAAAACTTTAAAAAATAAAAAGCTGTCAATCTTTACATAAAGCCTGAAATGTGTGTAAATCATTAAAAATATAGCTAAGGATATGGTGAAAATTCCGTCAAAATTGAGAGTTGTATGCAGACATGCCTATTTAATGCAAAAAAGGGCGATTTTTTTAGAAACAAAGGTAGCATATGTTTATTACCAATTACTTGGATTACTCAGAAATGTACAGGAAAAAAGACCAAAAAAACTTATTATTTAACTTTCAAATAATCACTCTTAACACTCTCTTTGAAGTGAATCTGCTTGCATATTTTAACTCATATTCTATAATTTGATACTCTGTATTTTCACTTTCTAATACCAAGTATTTCACAATTGTGGGACATTTTGACTATTTGCAGATTTTTGCAATTATAACTATCTCTGCAATTAAATATATATTATTAAATGTCTTAATACATTCTAGATTTTTTTTTATTATACTTTAGGTTTTAGGATACATGTCCACAATGTTCAGGTTTGTTACATATGTACCCATGTGCCATGTTGTTTTGCTGTACCCATTAACTCCTCATTTAGCATTAGGTATATCTCCTAATGCTGTCCCTCCCCCCTCCCCCCACCCCACAACAGTCCCCGGGGTGTGATGTTCCCCTTCCTGTGTCCATGAGTTCTCATTGATCAATTCCAACCTATGAGTGAGAACACGCAGTGTTTGTTTTTTTGTCCTTGTGATAGTTTACTGAGAATGATGTTTTCCAGTTTCACCCATGTCCCTACAAAGGACAGGAACTCGTCATTTTTTATGGCTGCATAGTATTCCATGGTGTATATGTACCACATTTGCGTAATCCAGTCTATAGTTGTTGGACATTTGGGTTGGTTCCAAGTCTTTGCTATTGTGAATAGTGCCGCAATAAACATACGTGTGCATGTGTCTTTATAGCAGCATGATTTATAGTCCTTTGGGTATATACCCAATAATGGGATGGCTGGGTCAAATGGTATTCCTAGTTCTAGATCCCTGAGGAATCGCCACACTGACTTCCACAATGGTTGAACTAGTTTACAGTCCCACCAACAGTGTAAAAGTGTTCCTATTTCTCCACATCCTCTCCAGCACCTGTTGTTTCCTGACTTTTTAATGATGGCCATTCTAACTGGTGTGAGATGGTATCTCACTGTGGTTTTGATTTGCATTTCTCTGATGGCCAGTGATGATGAACATTTTTTCATGTGTTTTTTGGCTGCATAAATGTCTTCTTTTGAGAAGTGTCTGTTCATGTCCTGCACCCACTTTTTGATGGGGTTGTTTGTTTTTTTCTTGTAAATTTGTTTGAGTTCATTGTAGATTCTGGTTATTAGCCCTTTGTCAGATGAGTAGCTTGCAAAAATTTTCTCCCAATTTGTGGGTTGCCTGTTCACTCTGATGGTAGTTTCTTTTGCTGTGCAGAAGCTCTTTAGTTTAATTAGATCCCATTTGTCAATTTTGGCTTTTGTTGCCATTGCTTTTGGTGTTTTAGACATGAAGTCCTTGCCCACGCCTATGTCCTGAATGGTATTCCCTAGGTTTTCTTGTAGGATTTTAATGGTTTTAGGTCAAACATTTAAGTCTTTAATCCATCTTGAATTAATTTTTGTATAAGGTGTAAGGAAGGGATCCAGTTTCAGCTTTCTACGTATAGCTAGCCAGTTTTCCCAGCACCATTTATTAAATAGGGAATCCTTTCCCCATTTCTTGTTTTTGTCAGGTTTGTCAAAGATCAGATAGTTGTAGATATGTGGCATTATTTCTGAGGGCTCTGTTCTGTTCCATTGATCTATGTCTCTGTTGTGGTACCAGTACCATGCTGTTTTGGTTACTGTAGCCTTGTAGTATAGTTTGAAGTCAGGTAGCGTGATGCCTCCAGCTTTGTTCTTTTGGCTTAGGATTGACTTGGCGATGCGGGCTCTTTTTTGGTTCCATATGAACTTTAAAGTAGTTTTTTCCAATTCTGTGAAGAAAGTCATTGGTAGCTTGATGGGGATGGCACTGAATCTATAAATTACCTTGGGCAGTATGGCCATTTTCACGATATTGATTCTTCCAACCCATGAGCATGGAATGTTCTTCCATTTGTTTGTATCCTCTTTTATTTCATTGAGCAGTGGTTTGTAGTTCTCCTTGAAGAGGTCCTTCACATCACTTGTAAATTGGATTCCTAGGTATTTTATTCTCTTTAAAGCAACTGTGAATGGGAGGTCACTCATGATTTGGCTCTCTGTTTGTCTGTGATTGGTGTACAAGAATGCTTGTGATTTTTATACATTGATTTTGTATCCTGAGACTTTGCTGAAGTTGCTAATCAGCTTAAGGAGGTTTTGGGCTGAGATAATGGGGTTTTCTAGATATACAATCATGTTGTCTGCAAACAAGGACAATTTGACTTCCTCTTTTCCTAATTGAATACCCTTTATTTCCTTCTCCTGCCTGATTGCGCTGGCCAGAACTTCCAGCGCTACGTTGAATAGGAGTGGTGAGAGAGGGCATCCCTGTCTTATGCCAGTTTTCAAAGGGAATGCTTCCAGTTTTTGCCCATTCAGGATGATATTGGCTGTGGGTTTGTCATAGATAGCTCTTATTATTTTGAGATACGTCCTATCAATACCTAATTTATTGAGAATTTTTAGCATGAAGGGATGTCGAATTTTGTCAAAGGCCTTTTCTGCATCTATTGAGATAATCATGTGGTTTTTGTCTTTGGTTCTGTTTATATGTTGGATTACATTTATTGATTTGCATATGTTGAACCAGCCTTGCATCCCAAGGATGAAGCCCACTTGATCATGGTGTATTAGCTTTTTGATGTGCTGCTGGATTTGGTTTGCCAGTATTTTATTGAGGATTTTTGCATCAATGTTCATCAAGGATATTGGTCTGAAATTCTCTTTTTTGGTTATGTCTCTGCCAGGCTTTGGTATCAGGACGATGCTGGCCTCATAAAATGTGTTAGGGAGGATTCCCTCTTTTTCTATCGATTGGAATAGTTTCAGAAGGAATGGTACCAGTTCCTCCTTGTACCTCTGGTAGAATTCAGCTGTGAATCCATTAGGTCCTGGACTCTTTTTGGTTGGTAAGCTATTGATTATTGCCACAATTTCAGATCCTGTTATTGGTCTATTCAGAGATTCAACTTCTTCCTGGTTTAGTCTTGGGAGGGTGTATTTGTTGAGGAATTTATCCATTTCTTCTAGATTTTCTAGTTTATTTTCATAGAGGTGTTTGTAGTATTCTCTGATGGTAGATTGTATTTCTGTGGGATCGGTGGTGATATCCCCTTTTTCATTTTTTATTGCATCTATTTGATTCTTCTCTCTTTTCTTCTTTATTAGTCTTGCTAGTGGTCTATCAATTTTGTTGATCTTTTCAAAAAACCAGCTCCTGGATTCATTAATTTTTTGAAGGGTTTTTTGTGTTTCTATTTCCTTTAGTTCTGCTCTGATTTTAGTTATTTTTTGCCTTCTGCTAGCTTTTGAATGTGTTTGCTCTTGCTTTTCTAGTTCTTTTAATTGTGATGTTAGGGTGTCAATTTTGGATCTTTCCTGCTTTCTCTTGTGGGCATTTAGTGCTATAAATTTCCCTCTACACACTGCTTTGAATGTGTCCCAGAGATTCTGGTATGTTGTGTCTTTGTTCTCGTTGGTTTCAAGGAACATCTTTATTTCTGCCTTCATTTCATTATGTACCCAATAGTCATTCAGGAGCAGGTTGTTCAGTTGCCACGTAGTTGAGTGGTTTTGAGTGAGTTTCTTAATCCTGAGTTCTAGTTTGATTGCACTGTGGTCTGAGAGACAGTTTGTTATAATTTCTGTTCTTTTACATTTGCTGAGGAGAGCTTTACTTCCAACTATGTGGTCAATTTTGGAATACGTGTGGTGTGGTGCTGAAGAAAATGTATATCCTGTTGATTTGGGGTGGAGAGTTCTGTAGATGTCTATTAGGTCCACTTGGTGCAGAGCTGAGTTCAATTCCTGGATATCCTTGTTAACTTTCTGTCTCGTTGATCTGTCTAATGTTGACAGTGGGGTGTTAAAATCTCCCATTATTATTGTGTGGGAGTTTAAGTCCCTTTGTAGGTCACTCAGGACTTGCTTTATGAATCTGGGTGCTCCTGTGTTGGGTGCATATATATTTAGGATAGTTAGCTCTTCTTGTTGAATTGATCCCTTTACCATTATGTAATGGCCTTCTTTGTCTCTTTTGATCTTTGTGGGTTTAAAGTCTATTTTATCAGAGACTAGGATTGCAACCTCTGCCTCTTTTGTTTTCCATTTGCTTGATAGATCTTCCTCTATCCCTTTGAGTCTATGTGTGTCTCTGCCCGTGAGATGGGTTTCCTGAATACAGCACACTGTTGTGTCTTGACTCCTTATCCAGTTTGCCAGTCTGTGTCTTTTAATTGGAGCATTTAGCCCATTTACATGTAAAGTTAATATTGTTATGTGTGAAGTTGATCCTGTCATTATGATGTTAGTTGGTTATTTTGCTCATTAATTGTTGCAGTTTCTTCCTAGCCTTGATGGTCTTTACAATTTGGCATGTTTTTGCAGGGGCTAGTACCAATTATTCCTTTCCATGTTGAAGAGCTCTTTTAGGGCAGGCCTGGTGATGACAAAATCACTCAGCATTTGCTTGTCTATTAAGTATTTTATTTCTCCTTCACTTATGAAGCTTAGTTTGGCTGGATATGAAATTCTGGGTTGAAAATTCTTTTCTTTAAGAATGTTGAATATCGGCCCCCACTCTCTTCTGGCTTCTAGAGTTTCTGCTGAGAGATCAGCTGTTAGTCTGATGGGCCTTCCTTTGTGGGTAACCCGACCTTTCTCTCTGGCTTCCCTTAACATTTTTTCCTTCATTTCAACTTTGGTGAATCTGACAATTATGTGTCTTGGAGTTGCTCTTCTCGAGGAGTATCTTTGTGGCATTCTCTGTATTTCCTGAATCTGAATGTTGGCCTGCCTTCCTAGATTGGGGAAGTTCTCCTGGATAATATCTTGCAGAGTGTTTTCCAACTTGATTCCATTCTCCCCGTCATTTTCAGGTATACCAACCAGACGTAGGTTTGGTCTTTTCACATAGTCCCAAATTTCTTGGAGGCTTTGTTCGTTTCTTTTTATTCTTTTTTCTCTAAACTTCCCTTCTCACTTCATTTCATTCATTTGATCTTCCATCACTGATACCCTTTCTTCCAGTTGATTGCATCAGCTACCGAGGCTTCTGCAATCTTCGCATAGTTCTCGATACTTGGCTTTCAGCTCCATCAGCTCCTTTAAGCCCTTCTCTCCATTGGTTATTCTAGTTATCCATTCTTCTAATTTTTTTTCAAAGTTTTTAACTTCTTTGCTATTGTGTTGAATTTCCTCCCGTAGCTCGGAGTAGTTTGATCGTCTGAAGCCTTCTTCTCTCAACTCGTCAAAGTCATTCTCCGTCCAGCTTTGTTCCATTGCTGGTGAGGAACTGCATTCCTTTGGAGAAGGAAAGGTGCTCTGCTGTTTAGAGTTTCCAGTTTTTCTGCTCTGTTTTTTCCTCATCTTTGTGGTTTTATCTACTTTTGGTCTTTGATGATGGTGATGTACAGATGGGTTTTTGGTGTGGATGTCCTTTCTGTTTGTCAGTTTTCCTTCTACCAGACAGGACCCTCAGCTGCAGGTCTGTTGGAGTTTGCTAGAGGTCCACTCCAGACCCTGTTTGGCTGAGTGTCGGCAGCGGTGGCTGCAGAACAGCGGATTTTCGTGAGACCACAAATTCAGCTGTGTGATAGTTCCTCTGGAAGTTTTGTCTCAGAGGAGTACCCGGCTGAGTGAGGTGTCAATCTGTCCCTACTGGGGGGTGCCTCCCAGTTAGGCTGCTCAGGGGTGAGGGACCCACTTTAGGAGGCAGTCTGTCCGTTCTCAGATCTCCAGCTGCGTGCTGGGAGAACCACTACTCTCTTCAAAGCTGTCAGTCAGACAGGGACATTTAAGTCTGCAGAGGTTCCTGCTGAAATTTTGTCTGTGCCCTGCCCCCAGGGGTGGAGCCTACAGAGGCAGGCAGGCCTCCTTGAGCTGTGGTGGGCTCCACCCAGTTGGAGCTTCCTGGCTGCTTTGTTTACCTAAGCAAGCCTGGGCAATGGCAGGCGCCCCTCCCCCAGCCTCGCTGCAGCCTTGCAGTTTGATCTCAGACTGCTGTGCTAGCAATCAGCAAGACTCCGTGGGCATAGGACCCTCCAAGCCAGGTGCGGGACACAATCTCCTGGTGTAACGTTTTCCAGGCCCGTTGGAAAAGCGCAGTATTAGGGTGGGACTGACCCGACTTTCCAGGTGCTGCCTGTTACCCCTTTCTTTGACTAGGAAAGGGAACTCCCTGACCCCTTGCGCTTCCCGATTGAGGCAATGCCTCGCCCTGCTTCGGCTCGCGCACAGTGCGCTGCACTGACTGTCCTGCACCCACTGTTTGGCACTCCCTAGTGAGATGAACCCAGTACCTCAAATGGAAATGCAAAAATCACCCATCTTCTGTGTCGCTCAGGCTGGGAGCTGTAGACCGGAGCTGTTCCTATTCGGCCATCTTGGCTTCACCCCCCGATTATTTTTAGGTAGGTGAAATTATTGAGCCATTGCAGAAAATCTCTTTAAAGTCTCTTGATAAACGTTAACAAATTACTTTCCATAAAGCTTATACCAAGTTGCACTCATATCAGAGATGTATTCATTTGAAAGCACCTTTTTGGACTCAGATACTTTTATTTTTGAATTATTTTTCAATATTATGTGTGAAAATTATGTCATTGTTTAAATTTGAATTTCTTGTGTTATAAGTCAGTTCAAATTATTGTTAAACACTTTAGCAGCAAGTATTTTTTTCTTTTATGAATTACCTTTGTTTGCACTCTATTTTTTATGGGAAGTAGGAAACCTAAGAAACTCCCTCCCTTACTATTAAATTCTATAAAAAGAAGCCAGAGTATGAAACTTTTAGATAATGAGAAAATTGCAGTATTCTGAATACATCCTGTGGTTGAAGTCAGGATTGTCTATAACACAACCCTAAAATTTTATAAGTCAAGCCTTCAAGGCAACCTCTGTTTCCTTCTACAATACAGACTTTGAAGCCATGCTCATTGGTAGCCTGTGAATGAGTTGTGGTGATGACCCAGAATGACTCATACAAGGCTGAAGATCTAGCCAACCAGTCTGTGTACAAGGAGAACAAGTGAATATTAAATAAGCCAAAATTGTAATATCAAAGATTAAGCTTACATATAATGTTACGTAAGGGATAACAACACTACGACTGGCCAAAATATGCATAAAATGGAATAATATATTTTTAGATAATTAAAATAGGGCAAATGGAACAGAAGAGGGTATATGACCTCAAATTCCTCCCTTCTCTAAATCAGAATGCTAATTAAGTCTCAGTGATGTCTACCTAATTTTTAAAATATATAGAATTTCAGTCCTAATGATTATTCAGTATTAATAAATTATGTTATCTGTTAGGATTTGGAAGTGGAGTCTATTTCTCTTATTTCCTAATCCCACTTATCAGTAAGTTATTAATTTCTGCCTATCTGGTCTTCCAAATATCTTGCTAATCCCTGAATTTACTCCCATTGCCCCAGCCACTGGCTTTGTCCTAATCAAGGAGACTATCAGCCTCTTCATCATCTGGGCCAACAATCTCCTCTTCACTGGCTCTCTGACTTTGCCACAGCCCTCATCAATACATTCACAACATTTTAGAGAGTGATTTTTTTAAAGCACAAATTAAATGTCTCCCCACTGCCTCTTGGGCCACATATAAACAGCTTAACTCACCCCAGTCTGGTTCCTCCCCAGCTTTAAAGCCTCCTCTCACTATGCTCCTTCTGCACTCAAGGCTCCAGCTATGGGGGAGGTTTTTCATTTCTTCCCAGGTGTTCCTCAAAACAGCTCATTCTCTGCCTTGGGAGGCTGAGGACAGCCACTGAAAAACTGAATCCTGGTATCAACACTGGAGATTTTTGGCTTATTTTGTTTGGTATGAAGCCTTGGAATCTGCATATTTTAAAGCTGATTCCACTGTGCACCCAGTTTGCTATTCTCTTTGCCTTGAATGATGACCCCTCTATGGCTTTTAATGGAATTACTTTTTATTCAATTATAATGTAGTGACTGTCCACCATATGCAAATCACTGTGGCAGAGATGTCTCATATGAATTCCACTATTTAAAATAATTATGACACAGACATATCATTTAACAATTCCTCTGGGAACAAAAACCTTTTCAATGAAATTAACCTGCGTAATTAGGGCCAAGAAGTATTGATTCATTTGAGCAGTCAGAGAAGGTGTATCAGTAAGCAGCTGCACTATTTCTTTTATTTTTTTTCTTTTATTCTTTAAGTTCTGGGATACATGTGCAGAACGTGCAGGTTTGTTACATGGGTATACATGTGCCACGGTGGTTTGCTGCACCCATCAACCCATCATCTAGGCTTTAAGCCCTGCATGCATTAGGTATTTGTCCTAATGTTCTCCCTCCCCTTGCCCCAACACCCCAACAGGCCCCAGTGTATGATGTTCCCCTCCCTGTGTCCATGTGTTCTCATTGTTCAACTACCACTTATGAGTGAGAACGTGCAGTGTTTGGTTTTCTGTTTCTGTGTCAGTTTGCTGAGAATGATGAGTTTCCAGCTTCATCCATGTCCCTGAAAAGGACATGAACTCATTCTTTTTTATGGCTGCATAGTATTCCATGGTGTATATATGCCACATTTTCTTTATCCGGTCTATCATTGATGCAGCTGCCCTATTTCTGTAAAGGACTTCTCAATGTTGACCATATGCAAGTGGAAATCAGTGATCTGTGGGGGCTGGAAGCTTGGAAGAAACCAGAAAGCACAAGGTCTTTAAGCAGAGACTGGAATAACATGAGGAAAGTAGGGTTATTTTCTCATAGCTGAGACCTGTAGACTTGGGAGAAGCCCACCAAAGGAATGTGCTCCCTTACGTATGCATTTTGTATTATTTCTTCCTCCAGTGATAAAGTATAACCATGTGAGGTGCTTATTAAGGAAAATTATTTCTGCTTTTAAAAAACTAAACAAATATTGCATATGGAAGATTATTTAATCTTTCTTTGATGATTCCAGAATATTCTGTGGTCATAATTATGACTACCAATTGCTTTTGGAAATACCATGATATAGTGGAAAGAATACTAACTGAGCTTGGTCATCCAGTAGCTTCACAGTCTTTGGCAAATCATGGTTGTGATTCATCTGAAAAATAAAAATAATTCTATGTACCTCAAGAATTTTTGCAAAAATTAAATGATAGTATATAATGTGTCCATCACAGTTCCTAGGGCGTAAATGAAACCCTATAAATGTCAGTCCTCTTTATCTTCTTCCTTTACAATGTTGATATAAAAAAGTAGGAGATCAAAGGCTTAAAAAAATCAGAACACTGAACAACAATGAAAAAGATGTAATGACTTACTCCTGCCAAAAACATCCAGGAAAGATTAATAAACAATGACAGAAATGATGTAGGTGATCTTTTGTATAACTGATTCATTCATTTGATTCATTCTTTTGTGTAACTGATTCATTCATTTCTTTCTCTGATGCAGTTTATCGTAACATTTTAAACCATTTTAATCTTTCTATCGTAGATCTTGAGATAAAATGGAAAGGATAATAATTTTTATCAAAGGCATAAATATATCCAAAAATACCAATAGGTGTGAGATGCAGCTTCACTGTGAGTTCTGCTTTCATTAATTACTATTTGTTAGAGGCTGATTATTTTTATCTCCCTGAGATTTCTCTCCTTATTTCATGTTTCTTATTTGATAGACTGTGTTTTCTTTCTAACTTATTTTTATTTTCAATATTTTTCTCTTCAAGAAATTGTAGGCTGGGCACGGTGGCTCACACCTGTAATCCCAGCACTTTGGGAGGCTGAGGCAGGCAGATCACGAGGTCAGGAGATCAAGACCATCCTGGCTAACACAGTGAAACCCTGTCTCTACTAAGAATTACAAAGAAAAAAATTAGCCGGGCATAGTGGTGGGCACCTGTAGTCCCAGCTACTCAGGAGGCTGAGTCAGGAGAATGGCATGAACCCAGGAGGTGGAGCTTGCAGTGAGCCAAGATGGCACCACTGCACTCCAGCCTGGGTGACAGAGCGAGACTCTGTCTCAAAAAAAAAAAAAGAAATTGTAATCTTAGAAAATCTTCCCAAGTCATTAAACTTTAAATTCTCCATTTTTAGATATTAACTAATGTTTCTCATCTAAACAATTTATTATTTCTTTTGTTGCTCCTTGGTCAATAATAATGCGTGGGATTCAATCAACACTAAGAAAACTCTTTGTGAAATTTTCCTAGTTGTAGCTCTAAATTTCCAATGGCCTAATGTTTCTCCAATCACTCTAGTTTCTATAGTGCAAGACTTGATCCAAAAATTTTGGGTGTAATTTTTCTATTTACACATCACTCTCAACAACTGAGCTTGTCATGCTTAATTTTTTCTAGCTGGCATTTATAAACCTTAAAAGACTGTTTTCCTGTTGTTTCACATAGTTTTAAATATCTAAACAACCTTTTGTTCCCATAAAAGATATCAGCTTTATTCACCTTTCAGGCATTCCTAATTTTTTGTTTTTTAGTTCTTTCTACACAACAGATTGATATGGTTTGACTATGTCCCCCACTAATCTCATCCTGGATTGTAGCTCCCCATAATTCCCAGGTGTCATGGGAGGGATCTGGTGGGAGGTAATTGAATCATGGGGGTGGGTCTTTTCCACATTGTACTTGTGATAGTGAATACATCTTACAAGATCTGATGGTTTTATAAAGGGGAGTTCCCCTGCATACGCTCTCTTGCCTGCTGCCATGTAAGATGTGCCTTTGCTCCTCCTTCATCTTCCACCCCCCAACCTCCCCGACCATGTGGACCTGTGAGTCCATTAAATCTCTTTCCTTTATAAATAACCCAGTCTCTGGTATGTCTTTATTAGCAGCGTGAGAACAGACTAATACACAGATTCAGAGAAAAAAATCTTCACTTCTGTAAATACATTTTCACTTTCATGGAAAGGAAAAGGAGAGATGTTACTTATCAATGATTATTCTCATAGTAACTAGAAAATATGAGTTTTTCTTACATGACTGATTTGTCACATTGTATATTCAATAATTATGCTTTTTAATTGTTTCCTCTGGACTACACAATTTTAAAGTAGATTTATATTCAATTAGTTTAATATATAAAACAATAATTCTTCAAAAATATTTATGTCATGATACTAAATCAACAGAAATGTGGCTCTGACCTTTTTGGTTAAGTGAGTATCAGTGAAATTAAAATTTTCCAAATGCCCTTTTTACAACAAATTATGTGAAAAAAACAAAAATAAGATATCCTTAGCATTTCTGAAAATACTGGTTTTTATGGAGCTTTACTAACCATTATACATTTTCATTTAGACCAGCAATAGAATTAATTGCAAGTTAGGATGAGAACATAGGTCTTTATCCTGGATGCATCCCTGTTCATCACACCCATGTCTCATCCTTAACTAAAACCAAACTGCTGTTAAATCAGGTGGATGACAAGCAGCAGAGATCTTGATCCTTTAAGTAAATAGAAATACTAAATAAAAAGTTGGCATTTCACTGGAGAGCAGTTGAATATGTTAAAGTAAGACAGTTTGTGTACAAAATAAGTTTAACTTACAATTATAAAGTTTTAAGAAAAATCAAAGTTACCAACCAATACACAAGTGAATAATTGGAGGAAAGCAATGGATTACAAGGACAAGTAGCTTACAAAAGAAAATAATGTTCACTGCAGGAAGGGCTTCGTCAGAATATAAAGGACTATTGCTCAGGCTTTCTGCAAAGAGAAGAAACAAAGCCGGGAATGGAATACAATGCTTGCAAGGTAACTAGGAGAAAGTATGAGACAATCATAAATATATCGTATTATTAAAACTTGCCTAAAATACTAGATATTTAGACTTACAACAGGATCCATGTGCTCTAGCCTATTTTAGTGGTTTTCCTGGATAACAAACAAGACTAATAGAGAACAATTACAACACGTTTACTTTTTGACCATGGTTCTTTCAAACATTCAGTGCCTAGTTCTTCCCAAGCACCTGGATCAAAACCCCCATGACAGCCTGGTCACTCGAAAGCAATTTAAAACTCCTACAGTCTCATTTAGTTGCACATTACAGGCTTAATTCTGTAATTCAGCTGTTCAATCCTATGTGACAATAGAAACTCTCTAGTACATTTGAGGCTGGCATTATTCCCTAATGTGGGCCTATGACAGAAGAAGTGCCTACAAACAAAAACTTAGCATTGTCTTCTCTATACCTGAGAAACTCCTCCCCACTAGGAAAAAGGAAGTTTTTATTTTTTGCTCCTATGGGTTGTTTTGACTGATTGGAGTGAGGCTGATGATCTCGTGTCTTTCTGAGCCTGCCCGGTATTCAAAGATGCTTTCTCTCATAGCACTATTCTGAGTTATTTGAAGACCTCCCACAGCTAGAGACTTACTGCTTACAGTCCCTTGACACAGGCAATATCAGTATTCCAGCTAGTTTTGGGTCCTCCTATAGCCTCTGAGCATTGGGCCACGACCAGCTTCCTTCAGCTGAGATCTCATCTACCCTCCACTCTGTCTCTTGGACAGGATCCAAGGCTTCCTCTTGTGGGCTTTGCCTCCCACGTGGCCACACCTCTTCCTTTCCCTTGACAAATTCTGTGAGCTCCATTATTTACCAAATTGCAGTTCTATGCTCTGCTATCATGGGCTGACCCAGCTAACATTCAAGGTTTGGATTCTTAAAGATGATTCAGACACAAGTTCACTGTGCCACTCAAACTATGTTTGTGTGCTTTGATGGAGATGGGGAATGGGAGTCACATAAATTCTCCACATGGTCGCTTGGAAGTCCAGTTTCCTAAGGAGGTATCCTCCTGCTCCTCCTCACTAAAAGGAAAGAGGTAAGATATATAGGACAACTCACTCCAAAGCAACCTTCAAAATTCTTTTTCTAATTTCCGATGCCTGGTATCTCTATGCCATAAATATGGGTAGGAAGTATAAAGGCATCTAATCAGTTTCCTCCCACGTCTTTTTTGCAAGTTCTGTGTCCTGGTCATTCTATAACAAAATACCATAAATTGGATAGCTTATAAACAACAAAAATTCATTTCTCACAGTTCGGGAGTCTGGGAAGTCCAAGATCAAGGTATTGGCAGATTCGGTGTTTAGAGAAAGCCTGCTTTCTGATTCATAGAAAGAGTCTTACAGCTGTGCTTCCACATGGTGGAAGGGGCAAGAAAGCTCTCTGGGGACTCTTTCATAAAGATTAATTTTATTCATGAAGACTCTGTCCTTATGACTTAATCACTTCCCAAGAGGCCCCACTTCCTAATACCATCACACTGGGGACTAGGATTTCAACATATGAATTCAGGGGGTCACAAACATTTAGACCATAGCATTCTGCATGGTAATGTTTCATACCTCAGCCAAAATTTTATTTTTCATAACTGTATGTGTGTGTGTATATGTGTATCTGTGTATGTGTAACTAAACACAGAATTTTAAAAGATTTCACAATATATCACAAACACATGTACATATAAGGTTCAGTCCTTCATAGTGACTTTCACAGCTGTGTGGTCTAGGAAGAGAAATGAGTTATTTTATAAATAACCTTCTCTCAGAGTTGCCAAAATGAAACAAAAAGCAATAAATTTCTCTTAGAAATAAGTCCGCAATAAAAACAGGCTAAAAAGAAGGAGCTCATGTCAGAAACTTATGTGAAGAACAGAAATGCCATGTCCTCAAATCCTCGCTAAGTCCAGGGAGGCCTGTGACCAGATATTATAATCATGAGAGAAGGCACAGCTACAAAGTGTTAAGATTTGCAGTAGATTTGCTATGAGCATGTGAAAGAGTATTTTAAATTATGTTCCAATAAATAAGTTTTGTGCTTTGGGCCAGTGGTGAAATTTGATGTATTACAAAAAGAAAAAGAAAATAATTTTTTTGTTTTTTGTTTCTCAGTAAGGAACTATTTTTTCCTTAAAAGGATAAACCAAATATCAATAAAGAAGCAGTTGAGGCCTATAATACGTTGCAAGTATCTAAACACTCAAGTGAGTTCAAGTCTCTTGAAACAAATTGTGTAGCAGATTACTGAGAAAATTTACAAATGATACCAATAAAGTTTCATCAATGACCTATGCATAAGGATTTATCAAAAATTAGAGAAATTCTGAAAGTTTGAAACAAGCACAGTTTTAAAAAAACTACCAAAAATTGGTATTTACTGAATATAATACAGGTTATTAAAATCGTAACCTTGTACTCATATTGAAAGGAAATTGGTAACCAAAAGGGGTAACCAAACAGAATCAACATGGTCTCCCTGACTTCATTCTGGGTCAAAGTAATTGGGTTTCTCCTTTAAATATGATGACAATTATGGTTGAACAAAAATGCAGTGGACATTTCTAGATCTCAACAAGACAATCTATTTAATAACATTGTTAAAAACAACATGAAGAAATGTTGAAGGTTAATGATCAAAGAAAGAGAATTTGTAACCTGTTAAGTAACTAATGACCAAAGGTGCTGATTTGAATGGATGTAATTGTAGACGGATTACTGTCATTTACTGATTCACATGTACTGAATACACCGCCGCCAGCTTTTTACTGAAGGTGGGATTCTTCAGTTGCCTGTTTAGACTGAGACTCCAGAGCCTAGTGTGGTTTACCTGGTAATGAGGATAGAAATGAGGTCAGCCGGTTTTCCACAATCAGCCATCCAGTGGACAAACAGGTGAACCATCCCAAAGGAATACAAAAAAGGTGTTCCGATCTCTTCATCACTTATTACTTTGCTCCCTGCAAAAATCATTAACATTCCTGACACATAGTCAACCGCTCACCCCTGTTAAAGCAAGTTTCTCCCTATTGCTTTGCAAAGGCATACAAAATAAATAAGCATGATTTCTAAACAAAGAAGGCTTTCAAATATAAATTTGAGATATTATATAGGCTTCTCACTATACAGGCAGTGTATCTATGGAAAGAGGAGGGCCATACTTCATTTTAACCAAAAATGCAGCAGTCTGTTAACCCCGTTTATTTCCCATAAGAAGGAAAAAAAAAATGTTACATATGAGGCTTAAGGAGCCTGAGGCCTCATGGAACGTATCTCAAAATCTTTGCCTGAGAAGCAGAAATTTAGCAATATGACTGAAATAATAGATTTTATTTTCATTTAGAGACACCATGGGTGTCTTTTCCTCACATTTCTCATCTTATTTGCTAATAAATTTTTAAAGAAGACTGAAGATATGTTTATTGATTTACATTAGATAAGTTGACTTTTCAGTAGTGTGGAGTTTTCCTTGGTGGGGTTTTACATCATTAGAACATTAGTTCGGTGAGCCTAGACACAGACAGACTTCAGATATTTACATATCTATGAAGCCGAGTCATTAATCATGCAGACAAATTTAATATAGAGAGAAGTTGCTATAATTATTGGTGGCAAACAATTGAAATAGATTCATGCTAACTTGAAGAAAGGAATTTACTTTTTGGAAGGCTATTCAGTTACAGAATCTAAGAAAGAATATAGCATCCAGGCCAACAGGTCAGAGCTGGGACTCTCATTAATAGGAAATAGTGGGTAATTTCCTTGACTCTTGCAATCAAGACAGCCTTCTGTCTTTAGGTAACTCTTCCCAGCTTCAGTCCTAAGAAAGAAACTCTGATGGGGTGGGCTTTAGTTGCAGTGTTACACTTTAGCTATGCTAGGGGTTGGTGGCGATTTCTAGTTATAATCGGAATAGGACCTCAAGAAATGGAGGTTCCACAAAAGAAAACTATTGCCAGGTCTCTTTCTCAGAAGAGGGGACAAGTACACTACGAAAAGTATACTTTAAAATGGGTTCACTACCTTTATAGTTTGAACATTGTACATTAATGGTAAGGCTCTAATTATCTAACTGGGTAATGGGTTCTTAAGTGTTCATTTATCTTATGTAAATAAAGAAATAAATAAGAATAAAAGAGAGCCATGCATAGACTAATGATAACAGTGTTTTACGAATTAACCGTTTTGATTAATATCATAAGCCTGAAATACAAAATAAATAAAATCAAACAAAATAAAAAATATTACCCTAAACATCAGATAAAAAAAATCAAAACTGAGCAGGTACATTTTAATACTTTGGATAATTTATATTTTACTATTTCTGGATAACAATGATAAATAATGAAATGATAAAGCAGTCAGAATATTCTCCTAATTCAAATCTTCCTCAACTACTTTTGTAAGTCAAAAATGGCAAGTTTGTCTTAGCAATTCTTGATCTTCAGCTCTTTTATGTCAGTATTAGAATGAGTTTCTCAAATTTAGCAAATACATACACACGAAGAGACACAAAATCTATTGGAACTTTCACTGGAATTTTATTTTGTTTATACATTATTTTCAGGATACTCAATATTTATGCCTTCATTTAATTTTCTTATTCATAAACATCCTATCTCTCACATCTCATTCCATCTCATCCTATTTTGTGCTATCTCTCCATTGTCATTTTTAATATTCTTCCTTAATGCTTAAACTTTCTTTGTAGAGACTCTGCAGAATATGTTAGATTTATTCCTGTTAAAGTCTAAATGTCAGTTCCCCCCCACGCCGACCCCCTCAAAATTTTTATGTTGAAACTTAATATCCAATGTGACAGTGGGGCAGGGCCTTTGGGAAGGTGATTTTGTCATGAAGGCTCTAACCTTATAAATGGGATTAGTGACCTTATAAAACAGGCTCAAGCAAGCTCTCTAGTCCCTTTTTTGAGTCCCTCCCTCCATGTGAGGACAGTGAGAAGACATCATTTTGGAAACCTCTAGAACTGAGAGAGGCTGAATAAATTTCTGAGAAATAAATTTATGTTGTTTTTAAATTACCAGTATTTCAGTATAGCAGCAGGAATGAACTAAGACAAATTTTAAGACACTTTATATTTTTTGTCATTATAAATGGTGTCTTTTTCTTTAAATTATTTTATCTAAAGTTTATTACTTGTATAAAGACATGCAATCGACTTTTCTATGGTTAAGGATTTTGCTAAGTTTTTCTATCATTTCTGTTATTTTTATGTATAGTTTTTTGGTTGTTTTATGTATACAACTAAATCATTTTCAAGGAATGATGGTTTTATTTCCTCTAAATTCATATGCTTTTCTTTATTTATTTTTATTGCACTAACTAGAATACCCAGGTCAATGTAAACCAATAAAATGGTAAAAGTAGGTATCTTTGTCTTATCTTTATATTTTTTAAAAATCTTATAATTTTTTTATCCAATTTAGATGTTCCTTATTTCTTTCTTTTGCTTAATTGCTCTGACTAAAACTTTCAATACTATGTTGAGTAAAAGTGGGGAAAGTGGACTTCTTTGCCTTGTTCCAGATCTTAGAAGAAAGGCTTTCAATTATTCTCTATTCATAGGATATTACCTATGGGTTTTTCATATATCATCTTTATTGTTTTGAGGTACATTCCTTCTATATCTAGTTTGTTAAGTATTTTTATTATAAAGGAAAGTTGAACTTTATCAATGTGTTTTCTGCCTCTATGGAGATAATCATATGGTTTCTGTCCTTCAGTTTGTTGATGTAGTGTATCATAGTGATCAATTTACATATGTTGAAAGATCCTGACATTCTTGGAATAAATTTTTCTTGATCATGATGAATAACCTTTCTGATGTGCTGTTTTATTCAGTTTTCTAGCATTTTGTGAGGATTTTTGCATCTCTGTTTATCAGGGATATTGGAATGTAGTTTCCTTTTTTTCTTGTGTCTTTATGTGGTGTTGGTATTAGGGTAATACTGACCTTGTACAATGAATTTGGGAGAACTCCCTCCTACTTACATTTTTTGGAATACTTTGATAAGAATTGGTATTCTACTTTAACAGTGTGGTAGAATTCAGCAGTGAAGCCATTCAGTCCTGAACTTTTCTTTCCTGAGAAACTTTTTTATTAATGATTCAATCTCTTTATTCACTATTGGTCTGTTTAGTTTTTCTATATACTCATGGTTCAATCTTGGTATGTCATATGTATCCAGAAATTTATCTGTATCTTCCTGGTTTTTCTAATTTTTTGGCATGTAATTGTTCATAATACTCTCTAATGATCCTTTGTATTGTTATGATATCAGTTGTAATGTCACCTTTTTAATCTCTAATTTTATTTATTTGGGTTTTCTGTCATTTTTTTCTTAGTACTCTTGCTAAATGTCAATTTTGCTTATATTTTCAAAAAACCAACTTTTTATTTTGTTGATCTTTTGTAATTTTTTAGTCTCAATTTTATTTATTTCTGCTCTGATCTTTATTGTTTCTTTCCACTAACTGGGGGTTTGGCTTGTTCTTGTTTTTCTAGTTTTTTGAGGTACATCATTAGATTGTTTATTTGACCTCTTTCTATTTTTTTGATGAAAGCATTTCTTGCTATAAACTTCTCATCTCTCTTCATAATCTTTTTCTGTATCCCACAGATTTTGGTATGTTTTGTTTCCATTTTCTATGGTTTCAAAACATTTTTTTAAATTTCCCTTTTAATTTCTTTATGAACCCTTTGATTGTTTAAGAGCATGTTGTTTAACTTCCATGTATTTGAATACAGTTTCCAAAGTTCCTCTTGTCATTGATTTATAGTTTTATTCAATTGTGGTCAGAAAAAGATAATATAATTTTGACTTTTTAAATTTTTTGACTTGTTTTTTGGCCTAACACATGCTCTATCCTAGAGAATGTTCCATGTGCCAACAAGAAGAATGTGCATTCTGCAGCAGCTGGATGAAATGTTCTTTAAATGTCAGTTAGGTTCGTTTGGTCTAGAGTGCAGTTTAATTCTGATGTTTATTTGATAATTTTCTGTCTGGATGATCTGTCTTGCTAAAAGTGGGATGTGGAAGTCTTGTACCATTATTGTATTGCAGTCTATCCTTTTAGGTCTGTTAATATTTGCTTTATATATCTGGGTGCTTTAGTGTTGGGTGCATATATATTTATTATTATATCTTCTTGCCAAGTGGACTCTGTTCTCCCTATATAATGACCATCTTTGTTTCATTTTATAGTTTTTGACTTGAAGTATATTTCATCTAACATGAAAGTATAGCTACTCCTGCCCTTTTGTGTTTTCAATTTATATAAAATATATTCTTCTATTTTTTCTATTTAAATTATGTGTCTTTATAGATGAATTTCTTATAGGCAGCATTTAACTGGGTCTTGTACTTTTATCCATTCAGCCACCCTTTATCTTTTAACTGGAGAATTTACTCCATTTACACTCACTCATTATTAATAGGTAAGGACATACTACTGCTATTTTATATTTTTGTTTTATGGTTGTTTTATAGCTCCTCTCATTCTTCTTTTCTTACTATCTCCTTTTGTAGTTAAGTTATTTTCTCTGGTAGTATATTTCAATTTCTTGCATTTGCTTTCTATTTTTAGTTTTTATATGGTAGGTTTTTGCTGCATGGTTATATAAAACATTTTATGTTTTTAACAAAGTTATTTTAAATGGATAACAACTTTATTTTGATCATAAAGAAAACAATAAATTTAAAAAAAAACTAAAAGTCTCTACACTTTAGCTCTATTCCCTCCAAAATTTTGACTTTTTGTTGTTCCAAACATCTTTTTATATTGCCTATCTCTTAGCAATTTTCTCTGTGTATTTACTTTTTCCAATGACTTTTATACTTCAGGTGGTTTTTTTTTGTTGTATGTTGGTATCTTTTTTTTCCTCCAGATTGAAGAACTCCCTTTAGCATTCTTATAAGACCAATGTGGTGATGATGAATTTTCTCAACTTTTGTTTGCCTTTGTGTTTCAAGGATAGCTTTGTTAGGTACACAATTCTTGGTTGGCAGTTTTTTTCCTTTAGCACTATGAGTATGTCATCCCACTTCTTCCTGTCCTGTAGCATTTCTACTGAGAAGTCTGTTGCCAGACAAATCAGATCTCTTTTCTATATGATTTAATTTTTTTTTTCTGCTTTTAGGATCCTCTATTTGCCCTTGAACTTTGAGAGTTTGGTTATTATATGCCTTGGGGTAGTTTTATTTGGGTTGAATCTGTTTGGTGATCTTTGACCTTACTATACCTGGATATTTATATCTTTCTCTAGATTTTGTAAAGTTTTCTGTTATTGTGTCTTTGAATAAGCTTTCTACCCCTTGCTCTTTCTCAACTCCCTGTTAAAGACCAATGACTCATCTGCTCTTTTTAGGCTATCCTCTAGATTTGTAAGCATTCTTTTTGTTTTCTTTTTTCTCTTTTCTTTATTTCCAAATTGCCTATTTTCCAGATCACTGGTTATTTCTTCTGCTTGAGTCAGTCTGCTGTTGAGACCGTCTAATGTATTTTTCATGTTGACCATTGTATTTCTAAGCTCCAGGATTTCTGTTTGATGTTTTAAATTATTTCAAAATCTTTGTTAAATTTCTCATAAATTTCTGAATTTATGTGACAAATCTTGAAATTCACCAGGTTTCCTCACACTGCTGGTTTGAGTTATTGATCTGAGAGCTTTCACATAATCATCTTATTAGGGTCAGTGTTGTCTTATTGTTTTGTCCATTTGGGGAGGTCATGGTTCTCTATCCACTCTTGTTTTCTGTGGACTTATGTCTATGTCTTTGCACTTAAGGGAGAATTATTTATTCTAGTTTTTGCTTTTGCCTTGGTATTTCCAGAGTTTGTCTGTCTGTGCAGGTTGACTGATGAGTTCCTTTAGCCTAAGACCACTGCCTCCTTTTTGGCATTAGGTGGTTTCCTAAGCCCAGGTTTGCCATAACTCTTGAAAAAGTTCAGAATACTGCACATCTCAGACTGGGGGGATCCCAGTGGGGATACCCTGGGTGTGTAAGAAGGCTAGTTTGGAGTTTGTGCCTGGAATATTCATGGAGCACACCTTTGACAGCATAGTGGTCATGTACAGCCTCTCTAACTTGCTGTCTCCTTTGGCTGAGATGAAAAGCAGCCACAGAGTTTTGCATGCTGGCTCATTTTAGCCCAACTTCTATTTGTCTCCAGCTCCCCTCAGGAGTTTTCAACCTACATGCACTTGCAGTACTTCCTATGGGTTGGGGCAGGAATGGTTTTCTTGCAAAGGAACCCATGATGGTGAGGAAACTGGCTGTCTACCTCTATTTCACTTTTACCTGTGTAGAAACCATCAGTCCATGGGGTCTTTTCCACATGGTGCCTGGCAGTTTGTGGGAGGGGTGTCACAATTAGAGTTTTATTTCTCTTACCTTCTGCTCATGATTTTTCATTTTTCTGTGACCCCTGGTATTGTCACAGCCTCTGTTGTGAGTTTTAGAATATTGTTTATGGTTTATTTAGATAGTAAGATTTGTTCAAAAAATTCTTCAACTTTAAAAATTTTCTCAGAAGATTCTGCCAAGTAGGCATGTAGTGTTTGTTGTAGCAGTGACAAACTACTACAAATCAGTAGTCAGATAGATCTGCCCTACTGACACACCTCTTAAAATCACAAGTATAGTCCTGACACTAATATGCAGCCTCTTTTCACTACTTAGAAAAGGCAAAAGATTAAATCTTATCCAGCACACTTTTGAAGGCATAACTGAAACAACTAACATGGGTTAAATCCAAAAGAAAGGTATTGCTTAAATTCATTTTCAATCAAGTCATCATAATGTCCACTTCCAAAACCTCTTTGTTAACTGTTGTTAAAGGCAAAATTATTCTGCATTTGTTAAAATCATAGGGAAGACTTTATTCAGACCTGTCAGGTCTATTGTGACAGGTGTCAAGACTGTTGCAATAGAGAGAGAGATTAGGCTCAACTCCAAATACAGCAATGACAGCTGGGGATTTATAGCCAACAAGCAGAGTAATTAGAAAATTACTAACAACAGACATCAGGTATAGGGGGATTCTTGCCAAACCTATTTAACAGGATTCTTGCTGAAGGAAAGCCATGGTGATCAGATATCAAGGGTGAGAAGATTCTCACTAAACTGAGCAGAATTCTTGTTACAGCTGGGCTATGTAGGTCCAGCAGGGGTGGGGTGGGGGAGAACCAAAGCCAAGGTCTAGTTGAGAAGAGGGATCAAATAAACCTGACTAAAGTTTGGTCAAGGATAGATCCCTGTCACTTGGCTTGCATTTGATAAATAATATAATTCTCCTCACCATAAAAACAAAACTTTTTTTTCTCCTCGCTTTGTTGCCCAGGCTAGAGTGCAGTGGCACAATCTCGACTCACTGCAACCTCTGCCTCCTGGACTCAAGCAATTCTCCTGCCTCAGCCTCCCAAGCAGCTGGAACTACAGGCACATGCTACCATGCCCAGCTGATTTTTCTATTTTTAGAAACGTGGAGTTTTGCCATGTTGCCAGGCAACACTTCCTGGTTTCGAACCCCTGACCTCAAGTAATCCACCCAACTCAGCCTATCAAAGTGCTGGGATTATAGGCCTGAGCCACCACACCCTGTCAAAATAGAAGTGTTTATAATGTTTGTAGTACAGGTGTCATCCAGGCATTTCTCTACCAATGAATGAGCAGTGAGTCTGTACAGTTTATGGTTAAGAGCAGCAACTCTGAAACTAAATAGACTGGGTTCACATTTCAGTTCTGCCACTTACTAGCTGAAATACCAAGGAAAATGACTTAGCCTGACTCTCCCACAGGTTCCTTGTCTGCAAAATAAGAAGAATCATAATACACACTACATAGGGGGACTTTGAGAGTAAATGAGCCAATATATAGGAAGAATCTGAACAGTGTCCCCTACATGGTGAGCCCTAGTGATTTTAACCATTATTATTTGTAAGCTTCTGATTTGCATACAGAACACAATTTCTTCAGTGGTTTTAATGAAAACATCTTATTTTGACTGTATCATAATTGTATATCTTCTGCTGAACAGCACAAAGCATATTACGTGTTTGTGAAAAATCTCCATCCAAGTTTTCTTTCTTTCCAATTCAGATCTCTTTCAAACTCTTTACTTCTTTATTGTGCATTTGTTATTTGAGATGCCTTAAGGATCTTGCCTTCTACCCTAAGTGGGATTTGAAGGCATTTTATCTTTTTCTGGAGAAAAAAAAAATTGCTGAGTTCTTCTGAAAGGCATTCTTTTGAAAACAATTTTTTCTATATTGTTCTATTGGCTTCTATTATTTACGTCCCTACTCTTTCATTTCATGTTTTACCCCGGGTGATTTCATGCCCACATGCATGCTTGTTCACCCTACTCAAAAGAGTTGATGATCACATGCAAGTTTTCTCTCCTTCTGGCCTTCTTGGTCTCTCCTCTCCCCTCACATTCAGAGCCCCAGGCCTGCCAGAGCCCAGCAATTCTCTTCTCCCTCTCCCCTCCATGCACCCCATCAAGCAAGATTGGAGGCAGTGTTCATGGACACAATCAGTGCTGAAGAGAGAAAATTGACAAAGAGTCATAGAAGCAGGTAAAAAGAAGTCATGCCACACAATACATTTTAGCCAGCTGAAAAGTTTATGGTGCATCCTCTAGTTCAGAAAAGTGCTTTCAAAGAAAGATTTTCATTCTTGCCAGCCCGACTTACCATGATCTTCCTTTAATAAACACACAACAAATGGTCCTGTAAGAGAAACAGCTGAGGCTGAGCTCATTCTGTGGATAAAACAAACAGTTCAGAGACTGTCAGCAGGTGAGCTTTGTTTTTGATGTGTTTATTCTCTGAAGTGCCTGAGCTGTCAGCAACCAGGGCCCTCAACACAGACAGCTCCCCTGCCTACCTTCCCCCAGTGTGGGGAAAGGCTATCCATAAAGCAGGGCCCTAAATGATCTTTAAGATAACTTAAAGACATACTGATGATTTTGTACAATGGCAAAATAAAATCAGGATGAATTACGAAGTTAAATGTTAAAAAACTGAGACAATAAGGTATTTTTAAAACTGAGAAGTCAACCAAGAAATCATAAAGATGATTTGATATATATAATTTAAGGAAAAAAATGTAGATGAAATTGACTAGAAAAACAAATGATTGTATCACATCGACAAGCAAAGCGCTAACATATTTATTATTAAAGGAGTTTTCACATTTGAGCAAAAAATGATGAACACTAAAAGGTTAAAAAAAAGCTGGCAATTCACAAAAAAATTTAATGACAAGTAAACATATGAAAAGCATTAAACTTCACTAAAAATTAAAGAGTATAAATTACTATAATAGATACATTAAAACTCATAAATTTGGTGATAATTACTTTTCTAAGACAATTTATATTGTTGGCAGGGTGTGAGAGAAAAGGAGCATTCTAATCCTTTGCTTGGGAGTGAAAATTAGAGGAACATCTTGAGAAAGCAATTTGGCAAACTGGAACAACATTCTAAAAAATGTTCTTATATTTTGATTCACATCTATTTATCTATCATGAAGAAAGCAATGATGTGTTAAAACATACACACAAGCATAAGGATTTTCATTTGACTTCTATTTGTAATAATAAAAAGTTGCAATCATGAATGTACAAGAAAAGAGGAAGTTAAAATAGCTATGTCTTAAATATGATGAGATACCATGGAAATATTACAAATCAAGTTTTCCCACCCAGTGTCAACAGCAAAATGATATCTTAACACTCAAGGAAAAATAAAATACCTCTCAGGTAGATATGGAAACCTCAAGCTATTTTAACTTGATCAGTTAAAATTATCCAACTATGTCTTCCTGTTTTGATTCCAAACTTACAAAAACTGATTCAAACCTGTATTGGGTAGTTTTGTGTTGTTTTGCTGTTATAATTTGCTTCTAGGAAAATAATGTCTTCAATTTGGAACATGGAATAAGTTGGACCCACTTGATATGTAATTTTTAATAAAATTATTAAATTGATAATTTTTAAAGTAAACTTATATTTTATGAAAATTTATTCAAAATATCTAATTTCCCCAAATGAGTGCTAGAAGAAAAAACAAGGTAAAAGCCCATATTTAGCAGTACAACCTCAGTTATGTTAAATATTTATTCAACAATTATTGAATATTCAACAAATAGTTATTGAGCTCCCACTGTATGCCAGGCACTCTTATAGGTACTGGGGATACAACCAACAAGGCCAGCACCAACTGAAATGTCTGCCTTCATTGAGCCTGCAACCTAGAGAGAGAGCAAGACCCTTCTTTTTTTTTTTTTTTTTGAGACACAGTCTCGCTGTCGCCCAGGCTGGAGTGCAGTGGCGCGATCTCGGCTCACTGCAGGCTCCGCCCCCCGGGGTTCACGCCATTCTCCTGCCTCAGCCTCCCGAGTAGCTGGGACTACAGGCGCCCGCCACCTTGCCCGGCTAATTTTTTTTTGTATTTTTAGTAGATACGGGGTTTCACTGTGTTAGCCAGGATGGTCTCGATCTCCTGACCTCCTGATCCAAGCAAGACCCTTCCTAATAAACAAATGTGTAATATAAAAGAATTTTGGGAAGTGTTCTAGGGCAAAATAAGTGAGGGAAGAGAAATGGGGTGTATGCGGTAGGAGGAATGTGACTGAATTTTAAAACAAGTAATCAAAAATCACTTAAATGACACTTGGTCAAAGACCTGATTGTTGTATGGTTGTGAGAAAGCCTGCGGTCTGGGAAAAGCATTCCAGGCAGATGGAATGCCGCGTACACATGTCTTAGGTGAGAGTTTTCTGATGGGTTCTGTAAACAGTATAGAGATTACTGCGGCTGAAGCTGAGTCAATGAAGAGGAGTGGGCTCAGGTCCTTTGGAGTCCTGCAGCCCTTTGGAAGGAATTGTCCTTTTATTCTGAGTGAAATGAGAAAAGAAGATTCTGAGCTCAGTTGTGGCACCATCTCAGTGGCTTGCATTTCAAAGGAATCCCTCTGGCTTTTGGGTGAATATAAAATAAAGGGAGTCAAAACTGAATGTGTGCTGGGTGAACAAGATAGGGTTCCAGGATGATTCCAAGGGTTTTGACCTGAACAACAAAATGATAAGCGTTCTCCATTCCTGAGGAGGAGCAGGTTCGGAAGGGACTTTTTTGTGAACATATTAATGTCCAAATTTTGGCACACGAACACATTAGATTTCCAAGTAGATGTGCTGAGTGGGTAGTTACAAGTACGCAGATGGACTTCAAGGAGGCACAGTCTGAGCTAGAGATAGGCACAAAGTCAACATACATATGGTCATAAAGTCCATTAACCTAGATGAATTCACCAAAGGATGAGTGGAGAAGACAGGATGTCCACAACTAGGCCCTTGGCCAATCCATCCAAGAGGTCAGGAAGATGAGGAGGAAGCAAAGGGGCAGGAGCAAGAGCAGCAAGGGAAACAGAAGGAAAACCAGAGCTATCCTAGAAGGCAGGAGAAGAGCACTTCAAGAGGATAGAGTGATCAACTCTGCCAGGTAACATGACAGCTAAGAGTGAATTAGGTAGGTTTAACAATCAATATTTTTCCATGTAGATAGTAGGCATGTAGGGTTGGGTGTGTTTGTGTTTGGATGGATGTGTAAATAGAACACCATAAAGCAAAACATTAATAGTGGTTGAACATGTATTACTTGTAGTCTAAGAAAAAAACTTGTTATAAGTAAAATATAAGGAAATCATTAGAAAATTTATGTAAAAATGTAAGTTATTTTCAGGAGCTTAGTAGATTTGATCATTGATGCCACTTTTTTTTTTAGTATACTTTAAATTTTAGGGTACATGTGCACAACGTGCAGGTTAGTTACATATGTATACATGTGCCATGTTGGTGTGCTGCACCCAGTAACTCGTCATTTAACATTAGGTATATCTCCAAATGCTATCCATCCCCCCTCCCCCCACCCCACAACAGTCCCCGGTGTGTGATGTTCCCCTTTGATTTACCATTCTTTTTACATTAAGGATGCTACTTTTTTATGAAGAAAAATAAGGAAACAATAAAAGTTCTGGTGGTCCTTGAGGTAATATGAGTTCCTTTCACCATCCTTCCTTCATTAGATCACCTCATTTTGATGTAAATGATAAAACAAGTTACCATGTGAGATTTATCTCACAGAACCTCTGTGTCTGTGCCATTTGTGAAACAAGATTGTTAAGGGGATTGAATGAGTTACATTATGTATGCTTGTACAACAAGGCCTGGAACACTGTATGCCTTGCATAACTATCACCTATCATAATTATTTGTTAAAAAGTTCTAAATAGCAAAACATTGAAAGAGAAGCCACTGACATATAAAATCGAGAACATAGATTTTGAAGCTGAACATACCTGAGTGTAAATCTCAGTTTTGCAACTTGCTGTCACCAAGACCTTGAGCAGATTATATAACCTCTGGCTTAATTTCCTTATGTACAAACTTATGTACAAAATGACCATAAAATATCTATTAGACCGGGAAGTTGGAATCTTTACAGTATGCAGTATGTCTGTGTCTTAGAAGGTACACAATGCTCCCTATCTTTAGAATTTATATTTGAAAACTTGTTGTTATGACACAAATGCATTTCAGTTAGTTTTCTTCCCCTAGGTAACTATACAAGAAATTTAATACTGTTACCTACTGTATCGATCACTCTTCTCCAGAAAAACAAAAAGAATAAGAGAAAAACAAAAGAATAAGATGTGTGTGTGTGTGTGTTTAGAGAGAGAAAGATTTATTTTAAGGAATTGGCTCACATGATCATGGAGGCTGGCAGGTCCAAAGTCTGCAGAGTGGGCATCTAGTGTGGAGACCCATGAAAGAGCTGATGTTGCGGTTCAAGTCCAAAGGCTGTCAGCTGGCAGCATTCCCTCTTGCTGGAGGAGATCAGTCTTTTATTCAACTTAGGCCTTCAACTGTTGGATGAGGCCCACCCACATATAAAGGGAAATCCGCTTTACTCAAAGGCCACTGATTTAAATATTCCTCTCACCCAAAAGCACCATCACAGGGTACTGTGGTCACTGTGGCCCAAACATATTGATGCATAAAATTAACTGTCACATCTTCTTTTTATCAGAAAGTAATATGAAAATAAAATATGGTCACTGAATCATAAATTTGCCTCAAGTCAGAAACCAGAGAGTCTGCCTATGCCCATTCTTCTCTCTAATTAGTCAACAAAGCCTGAACATGGTGCTCCTCAATGGATCTCAAATCCATCCCTAATCTCCAACCCCATTGTCATTGTCTTAGTTAAACCTGCCCTTCTTTCTCATCTTTACTAATGCAATAGTGTCAGCTTATCAAACTGTAGGTTTCTTTCCTGTTAGACTCAAGCTTGAGTGTAGAGAGCTGTTCCACAAGAAAAACTGAGGGACTTGCTGGGTGCAGTGGCTCACGCCTGTAATCCCAGCACTTTGGGAGGATGAGGCAGACAGATCACTTGAGGTCAGGAGTTCAAGACCAGCCTGGCCAACATGGTGAAACCCTGTCTCTACGAAAAATACAAAAAGTAGCTGGATGTGGTTGTGGTGTGCGCTTGTAATCCCAGTTACTCAGGAGGCTGAGGCAGGAGAATCACTTGAATCTGGGAGGTGGAGGTTGCAGTGAGCTGAGATTTTACCATTGCACTCCAGCCTGGGCGACAGAGCAAGACTCCGTCTCAACAACAACAACAACAACAACAACAAAAAGAAGGAAGGGAAGGGAAGGGAAGGGAAGGGAAGGAAGGAAGGAAGGAAGGAAGGAAGGAAGGAAGGAAGGAAGGAAGGAAGGAAGGAAAAGAAAAGAAAAGAAAAACTGAGGGACAATTAAAAATCACCCTTACCCTCTTCTCATCTCTTTTCATTTTCCTCAGTCCATCTTCCCTTTTTATCTCAGCAATTTTATTTAGATCAAGCTTTCATGCTTCAACTACCTCTTCACTTAGTCTCAAAGAGAAGAAAACATGACTTGGGCTTTTTCTTCCAGCTGAGCATGCATGATATTTCTAAATGTTCCATAATTTTATGTTTTAGGGGCACATCTGGGACCAATTGATTCATAATAAAAGCTGTCATTTTTCACACACTACCCAGTGCATAAATTTGATCTTTTTACCAAGACTCCAGGTCCCCAAAGTTAAAGGCTACCACATATTTATCTCAGTGCTTAGCTCAGGATCAGACATTTAAGAGATGCAGGTGACATTTTATCTAATTGAAGGAATAAATGGAGACATAATGGTGGGGGTAGACCAGAGCTTCGATGCCAGATACACACACATACTCACACACAAACATAACCACCCAACAAGTTCACCTTGTCTGCTGCCTAGACAGAGCCAATTTATCAAGACAGGGAAATTGCAATGGAGAAAGAGTAATTCACGCAGAGCCGGCTGTTCAGGAGACTGGAGTTTTATTATTACTCAAATCAGTCTTCCTGAGCATTCCAGGAAGTAGAGAGTGCTGATTGGTCAGGTTGGATATTGAATCACTGGGGGTCAAAGTGAGGTTTTCTTGCTGTCTTCTGTTCCTGGGTGGGATTGCGGAACTGGTCGAGTCTGATATTTTGCAGACCCTGCACATCCCTCAAGTGCAGGGTCTGCAAAATATCTCAAACACTGGTCTTAGGTTTTACAATAGTGATGTTATCCCCAGGAGCAGTTTAGGGAGCTTCAAACTCTTGCAGCCAGAGGCTGCATGGCCCCTAAACCATAATTTCTAATCTTGTAGCTAATTTCTTAGTCTTATGATGACAGACTGGTCCCCAGGAAATAAGAGGGTTTGTTTTGGGAAAGGGATATTATTATCTTTGTTCTAAACTATAAGTTCCTCACAAAGTTAGTTCAGCCTACATCCAGAAATGAACAAGGACAGCTTGGAGGTTAGAAGCAAAGTAGAGTTGGTTAGGTCACATGTCTTTCACTGTCTCAGTTATAATTTTACAGTGGTGGTTTCACACCAAACACACACACACACACACACTCATTTGCTAATTTAGGTTCTGGTTCTGTTACTTAGCTATTGGCTCTTGAGCAAGTAACATCACTGATCCTGCCTCATGTACAAAATAAGAATCATAATGATCATAATACCTACCTGACAGAGTAAGAAAGGCTTCAATACAGGCAGCCACATTTAACCTTGCCGGCCAAGTACCACATAACTTCAGAGAGAGCCACTGGCATGGACAGATGACAATGAGAATTATGCCAAGCCACGGCAATCTGCTGGCCCTACTGGAACTACAGGATAAATGTAAAGCATTTGGGTCATCGAAAAAAAAAAAAAAAAAAAATATATATAATATATATATATGTAAATGTACATTTATTTATATATGATATATATATGGTAAATATATATGGTAAATACCATATATATGGTAAATAGATATGGTAAATACCATATATATGGTAAATAGATATGGTAAATACCATATATATGGCAAATAGATATATATGGTAAATACCATATATATGGTAAATATGTATATATGGTAAATATATATAGTACCTTTCCTTCCTACTTCCTTCAACAAATAATGTCACTTGGTAATATGGATTACGTATAAATACAGGTTAGATGATAATACAACTTAATATGTAGGGTTTTAATCAGCATACTAAAGATGTGAGCCTAGACATCTAAGATTTCATATCAAAAACAGATAAAATATATAGTGTATTAATCTTTCCAAAAAAAAAGCTTGGAATTTTTCACATTCACTGTTAAATTATGCTGATTAAAAAAAAAAACAGAGAGTTAATTACACAAGCAGCTAAGCACCAGCCCTTTGAACACCAGTGCCGTTTTGTGTCATGTTTTATTACTATATGTGTTTTAAAATAGATAAAAATGGAGGAAGGCTGCAACTGAGGAGTATGTTTTCAATTATTCATGGGTCCATGTTGCATTGGTTATTCCTCTTTTCTAAATCTGCAGCCCCAGCAGATCTTTCTGGGGTGCTGCCTCTTTCTGCTTTTCAAGGGAATAGCATGGCCAGCCATGCAGAATCTCCAGGAAGTCAAAAAATATCATCAGGGTGCCTGACACACCTTACAACAAGCAGTCTGCTCCCTGCCTAGTGGCTACGTGAAGACTCTTGAACAAAGTTAGACTTTACCATATTAAAGAAGATGACCCCAACAAATGTCAAGCAGTATGCAGCTCCATAATGCATAAAAGTATAGGAAGGTATTAATCACTATTTTCTGCTGGTCTTTTGAATTGCTGTATTCTGAAGTTCTTTTCAATTCATTGTTTCTAATCTAATAACTATTTTAATTTACAACAGAAGCAATAAAAGAAAAGGTATTCAAATAGAAAATAGGATGAGCACAGTGGATAAAGAATTGGGAAACTCAGTTCAAGACAGAATCAACTTTTTCTGAAAACTGCCCAGCCAATGGAACCATTCGGATGAAATTAGTTTGGTCACAGTTCAGTAGACTACAGACAGAACCTTTCAATCAATACATAGGCCATTTAAAATTACTTGTTTGAAATTCAGTATTCAGGAAAGCAGCAGGATAAATGGAGGGGAGTGTGGGGAAGGCCTGCTGGTGGCAATGGGTGAGCGTAAGGGCTATGCCATCTTAGAAGACTTTATGATAAACACTTGCCACTCCTGCATTTTAACATGATAAAATTGTGATCCAAATATAAAATTTTGTGCATTTAAAGGACTTGAACCTTTAGGTGGACTATTGAGATTTCTGATTCTCCATGATATTTCTTTTTCCACCACGGCTAAACCTGACATTTACTCCAAAAAAAAGGAGGAAAACTAATCAAATTCTGTATAAAAGGTCAACAAAATTCATTAAGATCTTCTGGTTTCAGATTTATATAGAATATCTAAAGATTTAAACAAAAAAAAATGGTGTATCTACTACTTGAGGCCAGGAATTATCCTTTTGGGGTCTCTACTATGATTTAGACTGCCTCTTTTATTAGGCAGAATTCAGAAAAACTCTTACGGACATTGTCCTTTGTGAAGGTAGTAAGAAAAGCAACACTGGTGTGTGTGGCGGGGAGGTGTGTGTGGAGATGTGCGTGGGTGTATGCCCACACACATGTATGTGTGGACATGCCTGCATGCATGCTTAGAAGAACCGATGTTATTATGGTTCTGTGATCTATGTCTCTATGTTTCTATTAAGATGAGAAAGGCCAGCATAAAAGAGTGCAGGTTCTGCAAACAGCAAGCACAGATACTAAACTAAGAGTGAAAGGAAATAAGATTTGTGACAGCATTTTGAGAAGCACACGGTACTCTCCAAATGTAAGGAGGTGGTAGTGTGGTATTCTTATCACTGCTAGTATTTATAAATAACCAGAAGAAAGCAAACATATGTCTTTTATATTCAGAGACCAGTTGGTCAGGCACATATTTTTCTTACATTTCAGTGCATAATTAATGACATTATAAAAAGTCATTCTTAGTTAACAATTCTATTTAAATCCTGGGGATTGATTTATTTGCTACTTTTTACAATGAGAAAGATAACCAAATGGTCCTGTTTGTAGTTGTTAGATCCATTTTCAGTGACATTTTTGGATCTGCTGTTGGTGTTAAAAGGTCTTGCATACATTTGTGGACTAAATGCAAAGAACTACATATGACTTTGTGAGTTAATCCAAACAAACTAAGTACAGTATGTTACTTCATGAAGTAATTGTTTAATGACAAACTGAAGCTATCGTTCTCAAATAATCATGGTATTCAGTAATTTATCTATAGATTGGCATTCAGATGCTGCTAATGTAATGAGAGAGATCACATGGGAATTAAGAAATGGTCTAGACCAGCTTTCCACAACTGTAGCAATTTGGCAATTTTGCTCCCCCACCCCACCCCAACAACCCCAGGGTCGGACATTTGGCAAACTCTAGAGATTTTTTTTTGTTGTCATAACTAATTGGGAGAGGTGCTGGTGGTGTCCAGTCTGTAGCGGCTAGAGAATGCTAGTGACCATCCTATGCACATCCTAGACAGGAAAACCCACACAACACTAGCTAGCTAGTCAGATGTGCATAGTGCCTGGGCTAAGAAGCCCTGCTGTAAGCCAATGCTTCTCAAACTGTAGCTCATGGAGCAGCAGCCGGATCCCCAAAACCCAGTCCATGATATGATGAGCTTACCGAAATGTAAATCAACTAGGTCACAGAGTAGTTCAGCTGATGGGTTTTATAATAAGGCTCTCAATGAAGGAAATGGTGTATTGAATTACATCTTGATGAAAGCTCATTATCTCCTGGATGACTGATGCCCAGAGTACAACTGTTTTAAGCCAAACATTCCCAGTCGCTCCCTTGGGTGGTCTCTGCTCACTCCCATAACCCAGCCCATGATTTTTCAGAGGATAAATACATCCCTAGACCCACAGCAGACCACTTTACATTGTCACAGAGTATTTTCCGAACCCTTAACCTTCTGTTCTGTACCGCATTAAGGAAAACAAAGATTTTAAGTGGGCTTTGACTAAAGTGTATGCACTTGTAAAATGCAAAAATCACAGCAGAATTTAAAAATTGTACAAGTCAGAAATTATTTGAAAGAGAAGTAGCCATCGCTACTGGTTCAGTAAGTCTAAGTCCGTCTAAGTCTCACTATGGAAAAGGCAATTTAGTTATTTTCTCTTTAGTCACCTGTAATTGTTCTATAAATTCCTTGCATAGTTGGAGTTTATGTCATTTTTCATATGCTATGTATTTTCATATATTAAAATGTGGCCGATAAATATCTGTTGATATAATTGATTACAGAATCATAGTTGTAAGTCAGCACCAAATACAAAATTTTGTGGATGCCCCCATATATTAACACTGTTAAGAATTAAATTCCTGGGCCTCACACCTACCGGTTTTAAATATCAATAACCCATTATGTGAATATATCTCTAAGTTACAAAAAATTCCATGTCATTTAATTTTCAGTAGCCAAAATAAAGCCTTAGCCAAATTAAGCCTTAGCCAATATACTTTATACTTTTAAACACAACTTCTGAAATACTCCAGTAAGTTTAACATTGGATTTATACCAACAAAAGGGCATCATGCTAGAAAGAGTTTGCCCCTTACAAATTCTATGTAATCATTGCACCATGAGGAAAGCTATATTTGCTACACTTGACTCAAATTTGATCCTTATTAAACGGGACCAAAAGCCATTTCCCAGAGAATGGGCATCAAGTGGTCAATGTGCTAAAGCAGTCCACATGAACTATAGCATATATTGGTGAAAATGAACAATGAAAAGTTGTTAAGAATCAAACCCGGGAGGCGGAGCTTGCAGTGAGCCGACATTGCGCCACTGCACTCCGGGCTGGGCGAAAGAGCGAGACCCCGTCTCAAAAAAAAAAAAAAAAAAAAGAATCAATAAAGATGGCAGATGAGCACCAATTGGTGGGCTGAAAAGAAAGCGGGGAAAAGGAATGCCTATTTTAGGGATGATATACATTGGAAAATCCAGAATGAATGAAATACAATATACCAACTTGCTGCTACAATTGCCAGCACTACTATTTATATAGGATACATCGACACACAGATATTGGGAGAGAATATAAAAAGCCTTGGGAAGTAAAGGGTTTCTAAGCCATAAATAGAACTAATGCCAGAAAGCGACTTACTAAATGGTATCCTGGTGACTTGAAAAATTAATACATTTTCCAAAAAGTCTGAATGGACTCCCCAAAATATACTGAAAAACAGAAAAACCCTATGAGACTTTAAAGGATAAAGAGATCACGGCAAAGTCTCCTTTCAGAGATTAAGGGTGTGTGTTTATGTGTGTGTCTATGTGTGTGTATAAATGTTCTACATTTTTTGTTCCAATGATTGATTTACCAGTTCAGTCACTCAGTTGTAAAAGCTTGTAAATTTATACAACTATAGTTTCAAAATTATAAATGTCGGTAACATAACTACAGTATAATATTAAGAATGTTTACATACACTGGAAACTAGGTGGTAGAATGATTTGTTTTATATACATCTATTAAAGTTTTGGTTGGAAAAAATATATAATCTTTAGCAACTGAATAACTGCATTTCTATTGTGCAGATAATTCAGAAGAATCTACTTCATCATTATGATGATTCATGACTTTAAAAGAGTGAAGTTAAGATGTTAATATTTTGTGCTAAATATACATTTCCTGATTTATATACTGTCATCATAATTTCAAAATGAAACAAATATACACAGGAATAAATAATACTTAACCTTTAAAACAGTCATGTGGGCCTGGTGCAGTGGCTCATACCTGTAATCCCAGCACACTGGGAGGCCGAGGTGGGCAGATCACTGGAGACCAGGAGTTCAAGATCAGCCTGGGTAACACAGGGAGACCCTGCCTCTACAAAAAAAATTAAAAAACATATGAGCCAGGTATGGTGGCGTGTGACTGTGGTCCCAGCTACTCAGGAGGCTGAGGTGGAAGGATCACTTGAGCCTGGGAGGTTGAGGCTACAATAAGCCATGATCATGCCACTGCACTCTAGCCTGGGTGACAGGGCAAGACCCCATCTCAAAAAAACAAAAAACAGTCATCTGTAAATATGGAAAAACTGTCACGTGTCAAAAGAATCCCATATTTGGTTTTGAAGTCAATATGCTAGGCATACCCTGAGTATTCAAAATGGTGCATCAGAATCAGAATCTCAGGATTTAGGAGTCAGTTTATTATTTTTTAAAATCAACCTTTAAAAAATAACAGCAATAGACCATCATCTTCCTATTGCTGCTGCAGATTCAAAGTTTTAGGAATAAGAGAATCTTCTTTAAAAGATAAATTTCTACACAGTTAAGGCAATCACATATGCAAAGTGTTTGTAAAAACAACTCGTTGAGTTGTTCATTTAGCAACTCAATGAAACACTCTCCAATTTGTATTACGTTTAAATTACAACATCACAATGGGCAAATGGCCAGAAATCTTTCTTTTGAAAGACATCAAAACGAGTTACCCTTGTAGGTTAATTTTTGTGTAATTGCTTAATAATGTATACATTTAAGTTACAGTTCAGCACAGCTTAGAAAAGAAACTAGTACGCAAATTAGCCCTTTCTACTTTCATAAAAACCAGACATACTCAAAATGAATCAGGCCTGTCTGCACACCCAAACCTCAGAGACAAGCATGAATTTTCAAAATGCACACATAGTAAAAAACATTTTAATTAAGGACAGAAAAACCCGAGTTTTAATCCTTACCCTACCGTTTATTTATTTGGCAACCAAGAACCAATTATAATACTCCTTTAAGCCTCAGTGCTGTCATTTGTAAAATGGAGAATAAAACACTTTTATAACTTTTTGATGGAGGTAATTGAAGCAATGTATATAATGCATATATCCCTATAGACAAACATTAAAAAAAAATGCTTTCTCCTCGACTTTCCTTAATGCTGCTAGAACACATTCGTATAAAGATTTCACAACTTCTAAATGCAGGTAGAAAATTAGAATAGCATACTTGACTCAGGATGGGTGGTGTGGCTTAATGAGAGAGTTTGCCAAATCCTTAGATATAAGATATATTTTATGTAATCTATCATTACTACAACTGTTACCAGAAAGAGATCTGGATCCAGACCCCAAGAGAGGGTTCTTGGGTCATGTGCAAGAAAGAATTAAGGGCGAGTCTATAAAGTGAAAGCAAAGTTTCTTAGGAAAGTAAAGGAATAAAAGAATGGCTACTCCACAGACAGAGCAGCCCCGAGGGCTGCTGGCTGCCCATTTTTATGGTTATTTCTTATGATATGCTAAACAAGGGGTGGATTTTTCATGCCTCCCCTTTTTAGACAATATTGGGTAACTTCCTGACGTTGTCATGGCATTTGTAAACTGTCATGGCGCTGATGGGAGTGCAGTAGTGAGGACGACCGGAGGTCACTCTCCTGTCCATCTTGTTTTTGCTGAGTTTTGGCCAGCTTCTTTACTGCAACCTAAATATAGGTCTTTATGACCTATATTTTGTGCTGACCTCATATCTCATCTTGTGACTTATAATGCCTTAACCATCTGGAAATGCAGCTCAGTAGGTTTCAGCCTCATTTGTTACAGGGCTTTTCCTTAGTTCAGCTAACGATGGGGTCCTTGTCCGTCCAATGGCCATGAAAATTTAGGCTCACAGACAGTTTAAAGAGTGAGTAAAGCAGGGTTTTATTGAGTGAAAAGGGAATAAAAAGGGGAAACAGGGATCCTCTGCAAGGCCAGAGTCCCCTGCTAGAGTGCTTCCCGCCAGCCATTCAAATCCCACGTTCCACACAGGAAGAGGAGGGGCCAGGCTCCTCACTGCTGCAAACGTCCTGAACTTCCCGAGGCTCCACCTCAGTGGGCAAGCTAGTTAGTTTCTCCAGGTTCCCCCTCCTACCTGGTTGTCTCAATTTTACCAGCTCCTATTCAAGATGGAGTTGCTCTGGTTCACACATCTCTGACACAAATATGCAGAATTTGTCCACAAGGATTTTTCCCCTGGAACACCAGAATAACATTGCAAATGAAAAACTTCTTCTAAATCAATATAAACAAAAATTTAAACGGCTGACTATATTAATTTTTTAATCAAACTAATTAGGGATGTAGACAGCCCTGTAGGATCTGAGTGGCCTTATTCAATACATTACTCTTTAGCAGTAAAGAATCAGAAAATTATTTTACCTCTCATTGTTAGCAATCTCAATTAAAATATTACCTCCACTTATTCTACCTTTCTTAGCTAAAGAAGTTATTTGTGTGTTTGTCTTTTTGTTTTATCCTTTGGGAGAACCATGAGTCAGCCTTTTAAGAAATCAGCTTGGTGCTATACTTTTCATGGTTGATTCCTCCTAATAGAATTAGAATTATCAGGTATCTAATGCTTTAAATGTAGCATGTCACCATAGAAATGGCAGAAGAAAATATTAAGTATTTCTCCTTCTTTCTATCTCTATGTTCAGGAACTATAAAAATGTATTTAGTAATAGAAGTGCATAAAAAAGGATGATAAGATGGTTTGAAAAATGGAAGGATGCTTCTAAATTGCTGTGTGAATCTAAAATGTTATGGCATAAATGTCACTTATTAGTCAATAATAACTTTTGAAGAGATTCTAACCCAAGATAGTCATGGATTTTATTTTCAGCACATCTTTCTTTAACATTTGTTCCACAATGATAATCCTTGGAAACCAAATACTTGGAAGAAAAGGCAAGGGTAAAGAGAAAGGGGCAGAAAATAAAAGAGGAAGAGAATATCTACAAAGGTATTTAATCCTTTGAAACAACTTCTTAGCATGAATACCAAGAAAGAATAAACAAACTTTCTTATGTATTAAAATTAGAGTTTCTTTAAAATTGCAGAAATATTCATATAGAAAGGAAGTGTTTCAAGTTTTAAAAAACATAGGGAAACTATCAGATGATTGATTTCAATCTTCAGCTTTCTTAAAGTCTTCCTTAGGGAAAGACCATACCAGGTATCAACAGAGTTGGTTACAGCTATGTCATAATTTGTGTGTATGTGACTGGGCATGACAGAATCATTAAGGCCTTACAATTCTAGGGCACATTTAACAGTGGGTCGTCCTGTATTCTTTGTCAGCTCAAATGAATGCTGTGAGTAGATAAACACATTAAATGACTGTCATTAGATTCATCTAAATCAATACTTTATGTGGTCTTTTAGATGCAGGTGCACCAAACAGCACGCTCTCTCTACTTCTTGTTATGTCTAATCAAGCACTGCATATGCAGTGCAGCTAGAGTGGTAGGGATAATGAACTTGTGTTAAGCATTTTTCCAAGACTCCACTGCCAGCATCATTAGGGCTTTGCTAAATAGAAGAATTTTGTTGCTTAGTAACACAAATATTGCAATGGAGGTGGCAGAAGGCTACTTTTTTTTTTTTTTTTTTTTTCAAAATTGTGACTCCCTAATTTACTTTCAGTCCTGCACGAACAGAGTTCTGGTTAATGATGTGGCTCCTTTCTGACAATGTGATCAGTCTGTCTTTTGTATACCCAGCAATGTACAAACCAAACCCCAGTTGTGTTAGAAATCTTTGTGTTTAATAGATTCAACTCTCTTATGTTTTTATCAGCCTCACCACTAAAATTAAAAAGCAGTATCCTCACAATACTCTAGCCCAGGCTTAATTGTATAGAAACATACTCTAAATGGGGGTTCCATTTCTTAAGTGAAACTTGTATGCAATCTGAAATAAATAAATATGACATGCATATATGACAAATAAATGGTGAAAACAAAGTAACACCCCTTCTAAGAATAAGCTTTATAAAGCATTGATAAAGTTGGACAAATCTTTAGAATATTTTTTATATTTTAAAAATAATCACTCTAATGTGTTCTTTGACTCCACTGAGACACAAATCCACTTTCATGAAATAGCTTGAGTGAGTCTCCCTCTCTCTTTCTCTACCTCCCTCTCTCTTTTTCTCTCAGGAACATTTTGATTTTTTAAAATGCATGTCAATATACACAGTAAAATGAAAATATAAGAAAAGATCAGAAAACATATTGAAAAATGGAAAAAATAATTTTACCTACATGTACCATACCATAGGTGAACTCTAAAATTGGCTCTAGCCTTCTGGTCAACCAAGGCAAAAAGGAAACAGTATGCCTTGAACAAATCTTTTGAATAAATATATTCTTTTGAATTTGTGAATGAATAAAAACTTTTCCCAGAGCTAACATTAAGGAGAAATTTAGCAACATGTTGGAGAGTTAGTTTCTGTGTAAGTTTTCTATTGCTGCCATAACAAATTATCATATGCTTTGTGGCTTAAAACAGTACAATTTTATTATCTTTCAGTTCTGTAGGTTAGAAATCCAACATGGGTCTCACTGGGCTAAAATGAGGGTGTTGGCAGGGCTCTGTCATTTTTGGAGGCTCAGGAGGAGAATCCGTTTTCTTGACTTTTCTAACATCAAGAGGGTGCCCACATTCTTTGACTCATGTATATCAGCCTCCATTTCAAACCCAACTAAGTTGAATTTCTCCAACCACTCTTCCATAGTCACAGTTCTCTCTCTAAAGAATCTGTGTGGTTAGGTTGGAACTACCCAGATAATCCAGGATTATGTCTCCATCTCAATGTCCTTAATTTTAATACTGTAAAGTAACATATTCACTGGTGCTAGAGATGAGAATTGGACATCTTTTGGGGGGCCAATATTCTACTAACCACAGTATGATATAATGAAAAAGAGGGCCTCTATTGTCAGACCTGAATTTGAATACTGCCTCTCACGATTACTAGCCTTGTGGACTTCCCATACTTATTTAACCTCATGGGCTTCCATTTCCTCATCTAATCATAGGAAATTATAATATGGGATCTAAGATGTTGTTGTGGAAAGGGGTATGTCAAGTACTTAGCACAGAGCTCAATACACCGTGGTTACTATTGTTTTAGTTGATCTTTATCTTTTTTTTTGTAAAAGCCAACGCGATAAAATTGAATTTCCTTCTAAGACCTAAGCTTATACTGTCCTAGCACACTTTTTTTTCTGATTACTTAATTTGACAGCAAGATAAAACTTTTATAGTGCCTTGAAGAATGAATGGCTAATGTGTTGCATCAACTCTTTCTCTTAAATCCCCATTTCCTCAACCATATTTTTTGGCAGATGCCAAGTAACAATCAATTAAGTTCCAGCTCCCTGGTACAAATCCAATGCGTAGGTATTATGTATTATTGATAGTAGAAAAATCCATTCACTTTAGGTATCAAAGAGTGAAGTGGTGGTTTAATATTCTTTTTGTGAAAAATAAGTGGCTTAACAAATTTTCTTCCAGAAAAAGAAATATATTTTTGAGCCACAAAAGTACCTCTGTACAGGTTCACTGATATGATATATCAGTGAACAAGAGAGATTTTTAGGGATAATAATGGTACTTACTTCATAAGGTTGTTGTGAGGCTTTCTCAGCAAAGCTCTGGGTCTGGCAAAATGTCAGGAAACCATGTGAAACACTGGAAAGATAGGTTGGCCTTGGTAAAGATCATAAGTCACCATGTGGGAGCAACGTGATATCTTTCCAAAAGAGTGAACAGAACCCTTACTAATTCTCCAGTCCTGTATATATATATATATATTGCTCAAACCTGCATCACCCTATTAAATCAATCACTTTTGATGCTATTTAGAAATGACTCTAGATTTCAATCCTTCTTCTCAACTTCTCCCACCCACATCATCACTCCTTTATTTCAAGCCATTAGTCTATTATACAAGATATCATTTGGAATTTATTCAAACCTAAACAACACAAAATCCATCCTATAGTAGCTTAAACAAGATAGGCTTTTTCTCTCGTAACATAAAATCTGGAAGTAAGAAAACTCAGGACTAGTGAGCAGTCAATGATTATCAAAGACCCAGAGTCACCCATCATGAATGACAACACCTTTGTGAAGCATCTCTGAATCAGTTAGTTGAGCTCCCTCCCTGTGTTCAACTTTCTATATTAGCCTTTGCACAACTGTCTTGTGCTTTTTCTGTTTCCAAGTGTCTCCCACCTCCACAGTCTGAGATTGTTTAAATTAAGCCTTCTTATGCTTTTCCTGACACACAGCAAGACCTCAATACATTTGTATAAAAATTAATTAAAATGAGTGAATTAAGAAGGGAAGTTATTGAAGTGGTTAGCCAAGTACTAAAGAATCAGTTTTTACGTCAAAATATGGCAATAGATCCAAAGTTTGGGGAAAAGATAGAAATGATTCAGAAACTTGAGAAAGAGAAATAAAAGGTGAAAAGCTCAAGGAATCTGGGATTCCAGAATCAAAATGTGAAATCCAGGAATCTGGGCACCAAGAACAAGAGCAAGAAAGGAGCTTGAACATCATCAGGGTGCTAGCAAGGTATCACCTGGGCTCTCCTTCTTCCAGGACACCTAGACATGATTTCACACAACTTTTCACACGCTATGGAAGTCTTCATCTCCCCCAGCAGCCAAAATTTTCTGGGTTTTCTTCAAGTATTTTTCCCTGTCTCCGTGCTTCTGTTAGTACTGAATTAGTTTGGGTCATGAATTATTTCTCTATTCCATATAGCAATTTAGGGGTAATTCTCATCTCCTACCTTAGTTCTTTGGAAAAATCCATTTAACACAACATTTGCATGTATAGGAGACACTACAGAATATCTATGAGGATTAATGAGGATTTTAATTACAAACATTAATAAAAGCAACTTCCAACTGAATATTACATAGTCCTAGTACTAAGTATTTTGGCTGTCTGTGCCACCCCCGGACTTTTTCACCTTCTACTGTACCTCAGGCTCCACACATTCTTCTAGTTTTAGAAATGCAAAATTTCTCAGAGCATATCAGGGAAAACAACACTACTCCTAAACTTAGATTTGAGTCCATTTTGCTTATCTAGATCAAATAAGGATCTTCTTCTCAACAGATATAAGGGGTTGTAATATAACTGGAGACACTCTTTATCAAAGATAATCAAAATTATAAGCAGTATAAATGTTCCTAATTAGGCCAAAACCTTGAGAGACTATATGCCTAACTTAAGATAAAAATTGGGTTGAAAGTATTGTCAAAAGTTAGAATTAGGTGTAGAAAGGTTAGAGATAGGCTTAGAGTTTCTTGACAAATGTTTAACAATCTTGCGTTCTGCTTTAAAGAGGTCTTGATTTGGTTAGTGAATGATAAACAGCCATTTCCTTATCTGTGAAAAAAATTATTCATTCTGCTAATATTTGTCATGCTTCTATGATGTGCCATATAATGTTCTAAGCTTGTAGATATATCAGTGAACAAGAGAGATAAAATACGTACTCTGTTAGAAGTTAGAGGTTTATAGGGATAATAATGATACTTATTTCATAAGGTTGTTGTGAGGATTAAATTATAAAATGTATGAAGCCCCCTTAGAACACTGCCTGGAATGTTGTAGAAGTTTCAATGATTATAATTGAGGCAGCGCTGGTTTCTTTCGCGGGGGCACTAGCTGCGGGGAGTCTGTTCCTTCAGAGCCCTGATTCAGCGATGGGTGAATAAAAGTACACTGACACACAGATCTTCTGCTCTTCCAGTCCCGCTGAAGGTCCCAGCTGCTTACAGGCTTCCTGCTGAGCTCTGTAAACAGTTGCGACAGGGCCCTGATCACCTAGTGAGGCTCGCATTTATTCAGTGACTAACAAAAGTTGTGAGTAAACACCACTAGAAGGTAAGGATTAAAGGCCAGGTTCCGAGGCCTAAAGCAAACACCATTTGCGGGTAATAAACTTCTGCTGACCCCCAAGTAGGAGGCAGTAAAGTACCCGAGGTAGGACAAAAGTCATCTTAAGCCAATATAAGTAAGCAGGTTAGTAAGAGCAACTTCCCACATTCCTTTGTACTTGCACCTAATCTTTGTGGCTCCTGCAAAGAGAGCTTGGCTGCCTTCAGCCAAGCAATCTGAAGCTATGCAAACTCTCAGGCCTTCCAACAGAATTTTTGGCCATTACTATAACTATCTTAATATTTTTCCCACCAGCCTGATTGAACCCCAACATATAATCATAATTATTATAAGATGATTATACTCTGATGAGAACACTTGGTCAAAGTACAGTGATGAAGAATAGGAAAGTTCTTGTCACATAGGGATGAAAATAATGGAAGCTTATCATGATCCATCCAATTCCACACATATTGATTGAGAGCCTGTCATATATCAGATAGTGTTCTAGGAGCTTGAAATACAGAAATGATCAAAAAGAAAGAACTCAGAAGTTGTCAGAACATGTTTCTTACCTGGTGTATGAAGTCCCTATTCTCTCTCTAATAGTCCCTGCCTCTGTGAGCTTAACCACCATTTCAAGTGATCAAATGTCAGGTCATCTTCATTAATGATTATTGTTAAGGATCTCTGTTCGTGAAAACAGATTAACTTTCAGGAATCAAATATAAGTGACTCTCAAAGGCGAAAGAAATTCCACTGGCATTCAGATTAAAAATTTAATAAAGTGGAAAACTATAAAATGTGTAAATGAGGTTAAAAGTATTTAAATAACAATGAATCTCTTTCTACCTTAATATTAAAGTTAATAAAATTAATAGTAAAATTCTTTTCTCTCAGTTGTCATTCTGTGTCAACACAATTTATGACTTGACCCAAGCTCCTTGTATGCCCATAGAAAAACCTGGCCACTCCACTGTTTTAAGAAACAGCCCTGTAGTGATCCAGAAGTCTTACCTCTCTAAATTCATCTGCAGAAGGTCATATACTTGACACTACACAACTTTCTCCCATTCTAGTCTCACCTGTGCTCCCAGCTACTTGGGAGGCTGAGGCAGGAGAATCACTTGAACTCAAGAGGTGGAGGTTGTAGTAAGCCGAGATTGCACCACTGCACTCCAGCCTGGGCTACAAAGCAAGACTCCATCTCCAAAAAATAAAATAAAATAAAATAAATAAGAGTTTGAGAGTTTGAGTGGTATTGATATTAGTTGTTCTTTAAATATTTGGTATAATTCAACAGTGAATCCATCAGGTTCTGGGCTTTTATTTGATGGGAGACTCTTTATTACAGCTTTGATCTAATTACTCAGTTTTGGTTTGTTTTGTTAAGGTTTCCTACTTCCTGGTGATTCAATCTTGGTAGATTGTATGTGTCCAGGATTTTATCCATTTCTTCTAGTTTTTTCAATGTGTCGGCATATAGTTGTTCGTGATAATCTTTAATGATTCTTTGTATTTCTGAGGTTCTTAGTTTCTGTGTCTCCTTTTGTTTGCTGATTTTATTTGAGTCTTCTCTCTTTTATTCTTAGTCTAGCTAAAGGTTTGTTCATTTTCTTTATCTTTTTAAAAAAACAACCTTTGCTTTGTTGATCCTTTACATTTTTTTAGTCTTAATTTCATTTATTTCTGCTCTGATCTTTTATTATTTTTTCCTTCTAGTAATTTAGGATTTTATTTGTTTTTGCTTTTCTAATTTCTTGAGATGCCTTGTTAGTTTGTTAATTTGAAGTCTTTCTACTTTTTTGATATAAGCATTTATTGCTATAAACCTTCCTCTTAGTGCTGCTTTTTGCTGTATCCCATAGAGTTTGGCATTTTGTATTTTTATTTGCATCAAAATTTTTTAAAATTTCCTTCTTAATATGTTTATTGACTCATTGGTCATTCAAAAACATGGTTTTTTAAATTTCCATTTGTTTGTGAATTTTCCAGGGTTCATTTTTTTTTTATTTCTAGTTTTATTTCATTTCATTCAGAGAAAATACTTGATATTATTTCTAGTTTTTAGAATTTGCACAGACTTGTTTCGTGGCTCAAGATATGGTCTGTCCTGGAAAATGTTCTATATTCAATGAAAAGAATGCATGTTCCACAGAACCTGGTGAAATGTTCTGTAAATATCAATTAGTCCTATTAGATATAGTGTGTAGTTTCTCTCCATTGTTTTCTTGTTGATTTTATGTCTGGGTGATCTGTCTGTTACTGAGAATGGGATGTTAACATCCCTGACTATTATTGTATTGTATTCTATCTCTTCCTTTAGGTCTATTAATGATTGCTTCAAGTATTTAGGAGCTCTGTATTGGGTACATAAATATTTATACTTATAACCTCTTATTGAATTGGCTCCTTTATCATTTTATAGTGATCTTCCTTGTCTTTTTTCACAGTCTGTGATGTGTAGTCTATTTCATATAATGTCATTATAGTTATTCCTGGTCTTTTTTGCTTTCCAGTTGCACAGAATACCTTTTCCATCCATTGCAGTTTATGTGTGTCTTTACAGGTAAAGAGGGGTTTTTGAGGGCAGAATATAGTTGAGTCATTTCTTTATCCATTCAGCCACTCTATGCCTTTTAGTTGGAGAGTTGAAACCATTAACATTTAGTGTTATTATTGGTAAGAACTTACCACTGCCATTTCGTTGCTTATTTTTTGGTGGTTTTGAGATTCCTCTCTTCTTTTCTTCCTTTATTACTGTCTTCCTTTTGGCTTAAATGATTATCTCTGATAGTATGTTTTAATTTATTGCTTTTTATTTGTAGTGAATCAATTGTAACTTTTTGTGCTGTGGTTATCATGAGACTTCCAAAGTATATTTTATCGATATAACAAGTTACTTTAAAGGGATGGTGACTTATCTTAGAACACAAATAAAAGAATAGACACAAACAAAGGCAAAAGAAAACCCACAAACACAATTCTACACTTTGTCTCCATCTGCCTTACATTTTGACTTTTAGTTGTCTCAATTTACATATTTTAATTACCTATCTCTTAACAGGTTGCCATGCTATTTTTGCTTTTGATAAATTTTTCTTTGGGATTTTATATGAGAGTTATGGGTGGATTGCACACCACAAATGCATACTCTGAGTTTGAATACTCTGAGTTTGTTCATGTACTTAATTTTGCACCTTAGAGCTTTTGTTTTTCAGTTTGAAGAACTCCCTTTAGCATTTCTTGCAAAACGGGTCTGTTGGTGGTGAATTCTCTCAGCCTTTGTTTGTGAAAGACTTTTCTCTCTCCTCAAATTTGAATGAGAATTCTGCTGAATACATTTCTGGGTGGCAGTTTTTTCTTTGAACACTTTGAAAATATTGTTCTATTCCCCTTGAGCCAGTATGGTTTCTCTTGAGAAGTTTGTTTCCAAACTAATTGTAGCTCCCTTATATATTACTTGATTATTTCTTGCTGCTTTTAGGATCTTCTCTTTGCCCTTGACTTTTGAGAATTTGATTATCAAATGCCTTGGAATATTTGATATGGTTTGGCTGTGTCCCTGCCCAAATCTCATCTTGAATTGTAGCTCCCATAATCCCTGTGTATCATGAGAATGACCTAGTGGGAGGTAATTGAATCATGAGGGTGGGTTGTTCCCATGCTGTTCGCATGATGGTGAATAAGTCTCATAAGGTCTGATGGTTTTATAAAGGGCAGTTCCCCTGCACATGCTCTCTTGCCTGCTGCCATGTAAGATGTGCCTTTGATCCTCCTTCACCTTCGGCCATGATTGTGAGGCCTCCCCAGCCATGTGGAACTGTGATTTCAAAAACTTCTTTTTCTTTATAAATTACCCAGTCCCAGGTATGTCTTTATTCACAGTATGAAAATGGACTAGTACAGTAAATTGGTACCAGGAGTGGGGTACTCCTATAAGGATACCTGAAAATGTGGAAGCAACTTAGGAACTGGGTAACAGGCAGAGGTTGGAACAGTTTGGAGGGCTCAGAAGAAGACAGGAAGATGTGGGAAGTTTGGAACTTCCTAGAGACTTGTTGAATAGCTTTAACCAAAATGTTGATAGTGATATGGACAATAAAGTCCAGACTCATCAGATGAAGATGAGGAACTTGTTGGGAACTGGAGTAAAGGTCACTCTTGCTATGCAAAGATACTGGTGACATTTTGCCTCTGCCTTAGAGATCTGTGGAACTTTGGACTTCAGAGAGATTAGGGTATCTGGTGGAAGAAATTTCTAAGCAGCAGTGTGTTCAAGAGGAGGCAGAGGATAAAAGTTTGAAAATTTTGCAGGCTGATGATGCAGTAGAAAAGAAAAACCCATTTTCTGGGGAGCAATTCAAGCCAGCTGCAGAAATTTGCATAAGTAACAAGGTTCAAAATGCTAATCACCAAGACAATGGGGAAAATATCTCCAGGGCATGTCAGAGACCTTCACTGCAGGCCCTCCCATCACAGGCCCAGAGGCCTAGGAGGGAAAAATGGTTTCTTGGGCCAGGTCCAGGGTCCCTCTACCGTGTGCAGCTTCAGGACTTGGTGCCCTGCCTCCCAGCTGCTCCAGCCATGGCTAAAATGGGCCAAGGTACAGGTCAGGCCATAGCTTCAGAGGGTGCAATCCCCAAGCCTTGGTAGCTTCCACATGATGTTGGTCCTCCAGGTACACAGAAGTCAAGTATTAAGGTTTGGGAACCTCTGCCTAGATTTCAAAGGCAGGGGTGTGCTGCAGGGGTGTAGCCCTTATGGAGAGCCTCTACTATGGCAATGCAGAAGGGAAATGTGGGGTAGGAGCACCCACACAGAGTCCCCACTGCGGCACTGCCTAGTGGAGCTATGAGAAGAGGGCCACCATCCTCCAGACCTCAGAATAGTAGATCATTGACAGCTTGCACCATGCACCTGGAAAAGCTGCAGACACTCAACACCAGCCCATGAAAGCAACCAGGAGGTGCTCTGTACCCTGCAAAGCCACAGGGGCAGAGCTGCTCAAGACTGTAAAAACCCACCTCTTGCAGCAGCATGACCTGGATGTGAGTCAAAGGAGATTATTTTAGAGTTTTGAGGTTTAATGACTACCCTATTGGATTTCAGATTTGTATGGGGCCTGTAACCCCTTTGTTTTGGCCAATTTCTCCCATTTGGAACAGGTGTGTTTACCCATTGCCCGTACCCCCATTGTATCTAGGAAGTAACTAACTTGCTTTTGATTTTACGGGTTCATAGGTGGAAGGGACTTGCCTTGTCTCCGATAAGAACTTGGACCATGGACTTTTGAATTAACACTAAAATGAGTTAAGACTTTGGAGGACTGTTGGGAAGGCATGATTGGTTTTGAAATGTGAGGACATGAGATTTGGGAGGGTCCCAGGGTGTAATGATATGGTTTGGCTATGTCTGCTTCCAAATCTCTTCTTGAATTGTAGCTCGCATAATTTCCACATGGACTTTTTGTTGTTGCTGTTGTTGTTTGTTGTAATGGGGAATGAAGCCAGCTTGTCTCTATACCACCATTTTGGATAAAAATATTTTTTTTAATAATCTACTTCCCCATACTCTATTCAAAAGGTATGTGAGATAGGGATGTCATGATAAATGATTTTTAATGCAGAATACATGATTATATACAAAATATATTTTAAAACGTGTCAATGAAAAAAGTCAAACTCTGTAAAATATTTGAAGAGATTTATTCTCAGTCAAGTATGAGTGACCATGGCCCATGACACAGCCCTTAGGAGATCCTGAGAACACGTGCTTAAGGTGGTTGGGGCACAGCTTGGTTTTATACGTTTTAGGCATGAGACAATGAGCCATCTGTCAGATACATTTAAGATATACATTGGTTTGGTCCATAAAGGCGAGACAACTCAAAGCAGGTGGGTCGGGGGAGTGGTGCTTCCAGGCTACAGGCAGATTTAAAAATTTTCTGATTGGAAATTTGTTGAAAGAGTTATCAGTAGAAGTAAATGTCTGGGTTATGATAAGAGGTTGTAGAGACCAAAGTTTTACCATGCTGATGAAGCCACCAGGTAGCAGGCTTCAGGAGAATAGATTGTAAATGTTTCTTATCAAACTTAAAGTCTGTGTTAATGTTAATGCTGAATGGTATAGTGAGGCATATCCCATCCCCAATTCCATCATGACTTGAACCAGTATTTCAGGTTAAATTTTAGAATGCCCTGGCCGAGGAGGAAGTCCATTTAGATGGTTGAAGGGCCTTAGAATCTTATTTTTTGTTTACACATGTACTAGAATAACATGTAGCCCATATTATATATACCAGTGAGATTGTGGATGACTATTTTTCTTTGCCATTTTTATTTTGTGGAAAATTCTTATATAACTTTGTAAGGTATGTTAGAACTCACTGTGAAACCTCAGGTCCTACTTCTTGTCATAAGGACAGGAAGTTCATGCTCATTTGTTTGCAGGGTCTCATCAGGGTGTAGGAAGATAGGGAAAAAAGCTGATACCAAGTAGTAATTGTTACCACGTGTTTTGTTTGGTTGATTGGTAGTTTAGTGGGTGGGTTTTATTTTTTAGCCTATTAAATAAAAGCCTTAAAGTTAGAAAACTTGGCAAGAGTTTATCTCAATCATTAAACCAGAATAATTCCAGAAGAATTTTTCCAAAACTAGTATATTTACACCAAGTTTGGAGGAAAACATAAAAACTCTTGAAAATTGTATTGATAGTACCCAGGATGTAAGAACAATCCATTTTAGATCTGCCATCTCAGCAAGCCTCTCTTCAAAATAAAAATCTCTCAATTCTCAGCATTTTATTATATACTAAGAATTTTCTTTAGATTTGGCTGAGAAACAACATAGAGTCATAAGCCATAGAATATAGCTGTAGCTGAAAAAAAGAAATGCTTGTTATAATAAGCCTCTCAGTGGGGGAAAAGTTGGAGACAAAAGGGAAAGTTAGAAATAAGTAAAAGCCTATGAAAAAGAACGGAGCTGTTTAAGAAATGATACATTAAAAAAAAAAACTTACAAGGATGGCTACATGTTTTAATTTTCAGAGGCACCGTATCTTACTGATAATAAAAGCCAAAGCCTTTGTAGGGACTTCAAAACCCTCCTGGTTCCAGCTCCCATTTATTCTCTGACCTCATCTCATACCATGTTTTCTGCTCCCTGGATATTCCTCCATCATTCTCTCAAGGCCTTTGTACTTGTTCTATTTTATTGGCATACTCTTCTCCCCACGTGATTTATACCTTCACTTCCACATTGACCAGCAACCATTCAGAAAAACAGACACCACACCAGGAATTTCAACAGAAGAAATATAATATAAGAACTTAATTACACATTAATCTGTGGCATAGAAGTCAGGGTAGTGGTTACCCTTGGAAGAGAGCCTAAGAGGATGCTGGAAATGTTTTATTTCTTGGCTTGGGTTTGCAACATGGCTGCCTTCACGTTGTGAAAAGTCATCGTGTTGTTCACACAGTCTGTCCTCATTATTCGCTGACTCTGGATTAGTGAATTTACCTAATTGCTAAAATTTATTGGTAACCCCCAAATCAAAAAACTTGCTGAGCTTTGTGGCCATTTGCAGACATACACATTGAGGGGAAAAATTTGAGTCACTAAGACGCATGCTTTCCCAGCTGTGGTCAGACAAAGCAGCTCTCTCATATTGTATCAGCTCTACTTGTTTCAGCTCTCGTATTGTAAACAAGAGTCTTTGTTGTGGTCTACTTAATACTACATGGTGTGTGGGATTTTTTTTCTTTTTTGCGTTTGCATGCTTTCTGGTGGTTATTTCACTGTTTAAAATTACCCACAAGAATAGTGCTGAAGTGTTACCTAGTGTGTGTAGGTGTAAGACTGTGATGTGGCTAATGAAGAAAATTCATGTGTTAGCGTCATTCAGGTGTGAGTTACAGTGCTATTGGCAGTAAATGCAATGTTAATGAATCAAGTGTATATTTTAAATGAAGTATCTTTAAACAGAAACACACATGAAATAAGATTATGTGTTGAATGGCCAATTAAAGTGTGACCAGAGGCTTTCAGGAGCCTACCCCTTTAATGAAATGTAAGTGCAAAAATTACAGTTGATTTGCATTATTTGTGATAGTTATATTGTATAAATCACCATGAACACTGAACTAGTGAATATTGAATCATTGATCTTAAAACATTGAAATAACCCAGATAATGGCTGCAAGAAGCCAGTGGGTTTTGCTCCTCCTTGGGCTAAAAAAAATGCAAATAATTTAGAGTCATTTGAACCTAAGAGTTTGAAAGGTTCTCATACCTTGGGGGTGATGCCACCTGGTGCTTTGGGTATCTCTGAAGGGATATTATGAAGCTGCTTAAGAAGCTGGCAGCTGGAACCAATTGCTGTTGGGGCATTGTCATTGCCGGGATAATCCCAACAGAAACACCAAGCAAAGGAGAAGAAAGGATTTCCTTTTCCTTTGTGCCTTCCAGCCTTGCTCTCATATCCTTATTGGCAAAACCTATCTCAAAGCCAACTGGAAATAAATAATACATACACATACCTTTCATATATGTACATATACATATATATACACACATATAATGTACTTTACAGAGTTAAAGTCTAGCATTACATAGAAGAATATATTTAGATCTGAGAGATAATAGCTTAATAACTATCCTAGTCCATGCTTTAAGCTTCTCGGCATCCATATACACTCTGCTACATATATTTATTATATAGAAGAATATATGTAGATATAAGAGGTAATATTAATAACTATTCTAGTCCACACTTTAGGCTTCTCGGCATCCATGTACACCCTGCTACATATATGTAAACTTGTAGATAACAAGTGAAGACAGTTTCACTCTCCGCCTAAGAATAGAAGACATCAAGTTCCAACATCATAGTCATCTTTGAGAAGTCACTGTATCCACCTGTGAGCAATGACTATTCCTCTAAATCACACAAATCCCATCTGAACACTCTGTAACCTAAAGAATGAAGTTTAGCTGACAATCCTATATAAAAAATAAAGAAAAGAAGCAATAAAAATATTAATTAATTATTAATAGAAATAAGAAAAAACATATACTACACTGCATACATACAACAAAAAAGAAAATATGACTAAAACATTTCTCAGTTCTCTAGTTTGTCACAAAACCATTTGATACATGTAATTTATTTCTTCTACCACACATCACATGTTTCTTTTGCCCAGTGTTCAGCTGGTTAGGATCCTTTAGATAATGGGATAGTTCAAAACTTTATTCTTAAAGGGTAAGAATACTTGGTGAACCTGTTTGTTTTTGGTTTCTCTTGGTAGCTTTACATTTTCATTAAACTTTACTATTAAACATGAAGTACTATGACACACCACAGACGATCTCCTGTATCCAAAACATAGTACTCCCTACCTGCAATGTGTCACAGCAATATAATTTTCCTGAATAGTCCAAACCAATCACCCCAGCCTGTAGAGTACCCCTCTTCTTTGCCTACTAGATCTGTGGCAAGGGAGACCAAAGTGGCTATGTGTAATCTGTTTCTTACTGAACAGAATTATTGTGTCTTCAAGTAAAGATATCTCTCCTTTGGGAACCAAGATCTTAAAACTAACAGAGCATAAAGTTACAGGGATAGCTAAGGAAAATTTGGCAAGCAGGTAATGAGAAGGGCCGCTACCACTAAAACACCTTATTTTCAGAACCCATGTATTCTGGCTATGTGAGAGGCTACCCGTGAAATAGCATGTGTCCAAACCTTTAGCCATCTTTCAGTCCAGATAAAGCGAACAACAAAATATACTGCTCAAAATCTGCTAACTGACAGGATTTCCCTTCACCACCATTTTTCTAGGACATCATTTTTTTGGAAGCCTTAATACTATAGCAGTCCACTTCTAGTTGGTGCTAATGTATTATGCAGAACTATCAGCAGACCTGAGTCTAGGTAAGAACCAGTATGAGCTGGGGGTCACCTCCTTACATAGTTTACTGCTTTTACTTAATGATCGATAGCTGTTATGCATGCCAAACTTGTGATGTGATAGGTCAAATAATCCCAATTAATCATGCTCAGCTCAGGTTACATGGTGATTTGATGTCGCATTGTTCAACACTCAGTCTTTAAGAAGACTCAATAGCAAGCAAAGAAGTACTTCTCGAAAGGAAAATAGTTATATGAAAAGAGCCTATTGCTTTCCTCCATGAGATGTGCTGTAATTCTGTGGAGGCTTGCCAGGAGTTCCATACAGCATTCTTACATGTGTCAGACCTTTAAATATCATGAGATCTACTTGATCAGAAGACCCAGGTAAAAGAGTAGCTTACACCGCAGCCTAGAGTTGTTGCAGAGCCTTTTATTTTTACCCCCTCAGGCTCCACTAAAAACTGGCAACTGCATTGGTTACTCAGAAAATGGGTTAGAATATCATATCCTAATATAGTATATGTTTCCTCAAAAATCCAAAGAGGTTCACCAAGTATTATGCCTTGTTTTTGGTGGTAGATGTTTAAGATGCTTTTAATTGTTTTTCACTGTGAAGATGATATTGTGACATACTGCAGATCATTGGACACCCTCTAGAAACTTTACCAAGAAGATGCCCTTTGAATTCTGTGGACTTTATCTTCCACCCTCATATGCTTTACTAAGATACATAAAGCAATTTCAAGGTCCTGGCTCATCAAAAAAATTATCATGATGGCATCAATGTAGTGGACCAGTGTGATGCTCAATGTGATATCCAGATGATGAAGATCTAACAGAGAACATAACTGTGAAGATGTGCTATCATCCTTATGAGAAAAGAAATGGCTTCTCAATGTCCTTGCAAACTTATATTTAAAAAGTATTTGCCAGATAAATAACTGCATATCAGATATCAAAGATTGTGTTGACATGATTAAATTTATGATAATCTATGGTCATCCTCCAAGATCCATCTATCTTCTGCCACAGGCAAAACAGATAAGTTAAATGAGAATGTGATAAAATCCATCACCTTTCATACTTCAAATCTTTTAAGTGGCATTCATCTTAGCAGTTCCAGAGGGATATCATATTGCTTTTGAATTATTACACTCATCTAGAGGGGAAACTCCAAGAGTTCTACTTAGCCCTTCCTGTGATCGTGATCCTGAATTCACAGATCTGAAAGTCAATGTAGAGATTCTATCAGTTGCCAAGTGCCTATCTCAATTATGCATTCAGAAGCTTGAATCTGCAGCCCCACTGAACTGACTGTTAGACAAAGGTTAACATTCCATTTACCATCTGACTTCTGTAAGCATCCATTTTGATTGATGGCTATAATGGCATTCTGGGTCCCCAGAAATTAGGATCACTTTAGAGCCAGTGACTGGATATCACTAATAAATTCCCTTTCCTAAGTGCTTAGTTATCATAACGCATGGCTACAAATCCATTTTGGAAAAAAACTTGGAGAAAGTACTAGCAATACATACTTGTGGCAATGTTGCAGTTATTTTTCAAGGGAAACTGGAACCCCCTTTAATCAAGGAGATACATGTCTGTGTACTGATGTAGGTCTAGAAAACAAGTTAGAGACTGCAACTCTCTATTGTGATGACTCAAATCAGAGTTCTGGTCACCAGATCTAAAAGATTTTCTATAAATAAAGTAATAAGTTAGTAGGCTGCCCATTTATTTCATTACTAAGGACAATTTGTCACTTCCTCAAATTTCTGGGTGTCAACACTTTGATTTCCACTTTATCCTTTGTGCCTATGGTGGTGACGGCCTCTGCCTTATCTCTCTCGTGGTGAAAGACTTATTTCTCAGTTGGCCTCTGCCATTCTAGGATCCCATCATCACTGTTGATACCAAGAAGTCAATCTCATAGTGCCATTTCAAACAAGATACAAAAGGATAGATTTTAAGAGCACGCATTTGTGTGTGTGTGTGTGTGTGTGTGTGTGTGTGTGTGTGTGTGTGTATTTCAGATCATAATATCCACCAATTTTGTATTTTCTGTTTCATGCAACATTTGTTAGGGAACATTTTCCCTTGCCATTCAATATTGTTTCATGTTATTTGATTTTAGTATAATAATCAATCATGTTTATATACCAAAGATTAAACGCATACTTGGAGGTGATCATTGAAGTAACTAGGCTTGAAAGGATATGAGAAGAAATTAAATTTAACAAGAATTAGCCTTAAATGAGAAAAAAGAACACCCTTTTTTTCTCTGAAACAATAGGGAAAGCTGGGATAAAAGAACAGCAAGAAATTCTATAATGTAAAGATAGTAGACTGTAAAGTTTCTCTGTTAATTAAAAAAAGAAGATAAAGAGGATATGGTAAGAGGATTTATACAAGCATTGAAAAGCAGGTTCAAGTTTCGTTCTTGCTGCTGTGGGGTATAGAGAAATGAAGAAACTGGAAATTCATAAAAATAGAGCTCTTATTATGTTATTATGTTATACATTATGTTATTTTAGTGGCTATTATTACTAGGTGAAATTGTAGAGATTAAAGATAATTATTATCTTTTCAAAACATATATATATATATACACATAACTTTTATAATTAGAAAAATAAGCCATAAAATTTAGAGGCAAAAACAGAGAATCATCTGACCAGCAGTGTGAAGAATGAATTGGAGGTAAACTTCTGTGGCAAGAGTTACAGAAGCTTGTTAAGGTCACCTGAGTAAGAAACTATAAGGTGAGACATTACAGTGACTTAAACTAAGGCAGAAGTGGTCACAATGGGAAGAATGGGATTCATATGTAAGAGATAGATTCAAAATTAAAGTTGACAGATTGGAGTCATAGCAGGAGATTGGAGAGGGGATGAGAGAGTGGAAGGAGAGGTTTTGGACTTGAGCATCTGGTTGAATAACCATACCTTTCACTAAATTATTCAAATATAAGATGAAAAATACAACTTAGGCAAGGGAGCTGTGGATGTCTGAGGGATTTCAATGTTAAGATCATCCACAGTCAATGTGAGCTATGGAATGTGGCAGAGTCAAAATTTCATGGGTTTTGGACTAAGACATTTCTGGTTTTAAATGTTATTACTGCTGCTTACCAATCATGTTACAAAAACTATGGGCCAAATACTTCTCTCAGCTGAAATTTCTCATATTAAAATCAAGATAATAAATTATAATGATAATAATAACATCTGCCTTATAGTATTGCTTGAGGAATAAGTGCCTAGTAAACCTGCAATTTAATTGTAAAATTATTGTAGGCAATTATTATTATTATTGCTTGCTATGTTTTGTTAGGCAGGTTAATCAATTTCTATAAGCCTCAATTTTCTATAAAATGAGGATAATAAAAATCTACCACACAACCTTAAAGTGAGCATTAAGTGAGATACTGCATAGTCTAATGGCTGGTGTATAGTAGTTGTTCCAACAATGGTACCAATTTGTTTTTATTATTTGTCGTCATCATTCCTATTATAATGTGTTCAAACATATTAGTAACCAAAGTATGAAAATTAAACATTAAAATGTTATCAAGTTCACTGAACTTTTTTATATTCTAATTGGATATAGCCATTTTTATAGTATCTAAGAAGTAAGTGGCCTTTTTCTCAATGTTTCTAAGTCTCCATTTTTATTAATTTGTAAAAATTTCTCTATATTAGCTTTTGTCTTATGATTTTTAATGGACGTAATGTGGGTTTATAAAATATTCTTTTGTGATTAAAAAACTCAATAAATTAGGTATAAAAGGAATGCTTCTTAATATAACAGAGGCCATATATGGCAAACCCACAGCTAACATCATACTTAATGGTGAAAATGTGAAGGCTTTTCCTCTAAGGTCAAAAACAAGACAAGAATGCCCATTTTCACCACTTCTGTTCAACATAGTACTATAAATTATAACTAGAGCAATTAAGCAAGAGAATGAAATAAAAGCCATCAAAATAGGAAAGGATGAAGTAAAATTGTTTCTATTTGCTGACATGATCTTCTATATAGAAAATCCTAAAGACTCCACCTAACTCTAAAGTGCTGTTAAAACTGATAAATTCAGTACAGTTGCAGGATACACAATTAATATTATTTTTATATACTAACAACAATCTGTCAGAGAAAAAATAAGAAAAAAGTCCACTTACAATAGCATCAAGTAGAATAAAATAGTTATGAGCAAATTTAACCAAGTAATTTAACCCCAAAAGGCAGTTAATGAAAGCAAAAACGAGATAGGATTGCCTCAAACAAAAACCTTCTACAAAGCAAAGGAAACAATAGAGTGAAGAGACAACCCATAGATGAGGAGAAAATGTTTGCAAATCATATATTGGATAAGGGGCTAATATTCAAAATATACAGGAAACTCCAACTACTCAATAACAAGAAAACAAATAACCCCATTAAAAATGGGCAAAGAACTTGAATAGACAGTTCTCAAAAGAAAACATACAAATGAGACCAATAGATAAAGTGGAAAAATGTTCAAGATAGCTAATTATCAAAAAAAAAATACAAATTAAAACCATAAGAATATATCACCTCACGTCTGTCAGACTGGCTATTATCAAAAAGATGAAAGGTAAATGTTGACCAGGATTTGAAGAAAAGGGAACACTTTTACACTGTTGATGGTATTGTAAATTAGTATAGTCATTTTGAAAAACGTTATGGAAGTTCCTGAAAAAAACTAAATAAAGAATTTCCATATGATCCAGCAATCTCACTACTGGATATATACCAAAGGAATTGAAATGAGTGTGGGAAAGAGATGTATGCACCCCCATGTTCATCGCAACGTTATTCGCCATAGCTAAGATATGGAAAAACCCAAATATCCATCAAATGATTAATGTTTTTTTAAGGTGGCATATATATACAATGGAACTGTGCTACTCAGCTTCAAAAAAAAAAAAAAACCACAGGAAAATACATGTCATCATTTGTGACAACTAAATGAACCCAGAAGACATTATGTTAAGCTAAATAAGCCAGGCACAGAGAGACAATCACTGTATAAGCTCACTGACACAGTTAGTGTTAACAGTGTTGTCAATAGGTTCTTGGAAACTGCAACTTTAAGTGAAACAACATGTAACAAAACCAATTTTACTATAGATTACTTAATATAAGCAAGACTTAGGTTAAGCTTCAAAATAAAGACCAAAACACTTACAATATTAAGAATTAAAATAAATGTGAACTATACATACATTTAAGAAAGATTAATAAAAAACAAATAAGATAATTATTACCTGTTTATTCCAGTTCAGGGATGAGGGTGGACGGAGCCTCTCCCAGCAGCTCAGGGCACAGGGCGGGACCTAACCTTGGGCAGGAGGCCATTCCATCGCAGTACGCACTCACACACACACCTACACTCAGACTGGGACAATTTAGACCCACCAATTAACCTAATGTTCACATCTTTGGATATGGGAGGAAACAAGAGTACTTGGAGAAAACCTACACAGACATGGAGATAACATGCAAACTCACTCCACACAGACAGACAGTGGCCCCAGTCAGGAATAGATTTTTTTTTGCTCTCATCAACATTATAATGAAACAACATGGAAAAGGATGCTATTTCAGGGCCTGCCGTATGTGGAATCTAAAAATGTTGAATTTACAGAAGTTGAGAGTGGAATGGTGGTTACCAGAGGCTGGGGTTAGGGGTAGATACAGTAAGGGGAAAAGTTGGTCAACACGTACAAAGTTACGCTTAGGAGGATAAGGTCTGGAGGTCTGGTGACCTATCACACAGCAGGAGGGCTACAGTTAACAATAATGTATATTTCAAAATAGCTAAAAGAGAGGATTTTAAATGTTCTCACCACAAAGAAATGGCAAATATTTGAAGCGATGGATATGCTAATTAGCCAGATTTGATCATTCCATAATGTATACAGGTATTGTACCGCATGCATATACACATATTTTCTTTTGTTGTTGTTGTTGTTGTTTTGAGACAGGGTGTACTCTGTTGCCCAGGCTTGAGTGCAGTGACACGATCTTGGCTCACTGCAGTCTCTATATTCCAGGCTGAATCGGTCTTGCCACTTTAGCCTCCCAAGTAGCTGGGACATAGGCATTTGTCACCATGCTAATTTTTGTTGTTTTTTTTTTTTTTTGATAGAGAAGAAGTTTCACCATGTTATCCAGGCTGGTCTCAAACTATACAATTATTATTTGTCAATTAAAAATTTAAAAAGATAACCACAAAAAAGGTAATCATATATGTCACTGTTTTTCTTTGAGACCTTCTATTATGTTTATGTTTGGTGCATCCTCCATAACTACAATATCCTCATATACCCCTAATCTTGATAGTATTTACAATTTAATTATCAGCTATAATATTTAAACCATGTGAACTTTGTTGCATTATGATAGGTGATATTTTTCACTTAAATTTTTTTCAGCTAACCAATTTTCTCAATACCGTTTGTTTTCAAAACATCCATTCCTCTCTCCATTTATGTGTGAAGATTCTTTTATAAATTACTAAGTCTTTATATGAGAATGTATTTCTGAGCATTCACTTTGGTTTTCACAATTCTACAAATGACACACACTGTTTTTAAAACTACTACATTTTAAGTGGCTGGGAGGTTAATCCCATGTCCCTAAGCCCCCCAAATCCCTCTTTTTAAACTTTCCTTAGATAATATCAGCTGTGTTTATTTTGAAATTAAATCTTCAATCATATTACTAAGGTCTAGGGTGATATCTAATTCCCAATTTCATACTAGATATCTTTACAGCTCTTAATTTGAAAAGAATTCGCATCTTAATATTATTCAATCTTTCCTTCCAGGAACATGATATATTTTTCCATGTCTTCTATAATTCTCACAATATTTCTGATATTTACTCTTTGTAGACTCAAACTTTTAATTACGTCATTCCTTAGTACGGTTTTGTTATTTTGTGGATAAGGTCTAGCTTTTTTCAACTATATCCTTAAATAGTTATTGCTATCCTTCAAAAGAAATGCTTCCAGTTTTCTTATTGATCAGTCTATTGAAATTATGTCTGCATTACTAAATGATTTAGTTAGTGTTCCCTGATTCATGTGCATTTTGATAATTTCACAATCTTTTAAAAATTTATAACAAGAGTTAAAATTTTAAATCTGCTATAAGTCTTCAGATTTCTGGTACAGTATGCCATTAAGTAATACTTCTGCATATTTGTCTCCAGTTCAGGGTTGAGGGTGGATAGAGCCTCAATTTTGAGTTTGTACTTCAATAACACAACTTCAACAAAGTTTTGCAGTAAAAGACATATTTTTCAAGGAAAAAATATGAAGCAACCTTCAAAATAATACTTATTAAGGTTTGTGGTTCACAAAGGAAGTCTTCTATCTAATCAGGATTCCTTATTTCTCTTAAATCAACCAACCTTTCCTTTGCTCACACACAATGAATCAGAGGCCGGATTTGTACCTGCCACTTCAAATGATGCCAACATTATTGTCCAGAGTGGTTGGCATGACCTATCAGGAGGTACTGTATTCCTCCTAGGAGCCAAATCCCACACTACAACCTTCAAGACTCAACTCCTCTAGGAAAATGCTCTCATGTCAGGATGGTTTTACTCTGTCATTTCCTTCACTATTGCAAATCTGCAACTCCTCCCTTTACATTCCTTTGCCTTTTCCCATTTATAATATAATACTCTCAAATATTTTCTTTTTATACACTGAGAATCATAATAGACATTGTTGTAATTTTGCTTCAAGGTCAAACATATTTTGGAAAACTCAAAAGAAGGAATGTCTATTGTATTTCACCTATATTTTTGCTCTTTCCTTTGTTCTTTTTTCATTATGTTCCAAAATTCCTTCTTTTTTCATTCCTTTTGTTTAGAGTAGTTCCTTTAGCCATTTTCTTAGGGTAAGTCTGCTGGCAACATATTCTTTTAGTTGACTCTGGAGCCTCAATGTTATCTAAGTAGACCGGGTTCTAGGAGTGTATCTCCAAAAAAGGAGTCCTATTTCAATTATAAATCTTATATGTGGGTTGTGAAGTGGTGAGTTGTGATGTCAGAACTGAAACTACCCAGTTCTTTCAAAGCATCCTACATAATAAAGGGCTATTGTTGAGGCATATGTGGTTTGTGGTACCTGATTCTATACTGGGATTTTACCTTTTATGCGTATGTAAGTGATAGAAACAAAATTAGCATAGCCCTTCACTGAGAATGAAACAGGAGAGTGAGAAAATGTTACTAACACACTTTTCAAAGGCTATTGAGACTTTAGTCTTTTCAGTATTACTAAAATTATTAAAAAAAAGAATTGTGATTTTAAGTGTAGGTGTTTAGATCAAAGAGTTAAGGCTCAAAGTTAAATGTTTATATTGAGGTGGTGGGTAACAGTGGCCTTAAGAAGTGCTGGGGAAAAAATATCAGCACATCTTAATAGGACAAACTGTTGATCTTAAAAATATCACCAACTATTTCACTAGTCTTTCTCTGTCATTATGTGAGATGCTATAAAGGAAAAAAATGAGTGCAGAGCTAGACACTCCTTAGAATCCTTCCATCCTATCTGAATTGCAAAGAAAGGCAGTGAAAATTTCAGGAAGTGATGCCACAAGAGGGGAGATGTTCCTGAGCCTTTTGAAGTCATAAAAACAGTGTAGCCTGGACCCTCATTTTCAGACTTCACAGCACAGCATATGCCCAATTGACAGCCAATGGGCACATCCATAAGATACAAAAGCCAGTGTTCTGTTTGATGCACTGTCTATAATATCTGGTGTTTCTGAAAGACTGCACAAAGCAGCTAGAACAAGTAATGGCAGCACTTCTAATCTGAGCAGCTCTGTCTACCAACTTTGCTAACAACTGTCTCTTTGGCTCATTAAATTATTCTGTCTGAGTTTCACTGGGAAGGTACAAAGTCACACGTGCTTGTACTTCTCATGACCCTGCAAGAACCCTTTCATTAAAAAATCAAGGTGGAAAACCAGCATTATTAGATTAATGGACTATGCAGTGGCCCTAAGAGGAACAAGTAATTATGTTAAGTAAGCCATATCAACTTAAACTTTTAGAAAAAAAAAAAGCCCACAAGTGGGAACGTGCCAAAACCCTACAAGTGAGAACTTGCCAAAAACACTATTGTGAATGATACAAATAATAAATCAATTTTTGGTAAGCTTGTTTAATCGCCATTTGCTTAAAAAAACTAATATATATTAATTATTTTCTGTCTTATTGTGAGAACAACTAATTATCAGGAAATTCAAGAAGCCTGAATGCTTGTGGGCTTTTTAAAATAAACCTAAATGTTATTATAAATAATATAACAAAAATAAATTAAAATGTGTTAAAAATATTCAGCACACCCAAACAATATGGTTAGCATTTTGGCATACTTCCTTCATTTTTCCCCTAAAGCAATATACATCCAATTCTGCACTTCAAATTTACTTGACATTAAATAGTAAATGTTATCTCACATAGATACATAAACCCATAATAATTATTTTTAATAACTATTATGTCCATTTGGTAAATGAAACATAAGTTGCTTAATTAGTTATTCTTTAATTTGGGGTATAAAGGTTTATATTTTTTACAATTATGTTTTTAAACTATTTAATGCATTACTTCAAGAATGTAATTTCTTCCATATGTTGAATAATTTGCTTGAGAAATAGTCCCAGAATTGGAATTACTATGTTCAACATTATGAAGATTTTAAAAAATAATTTGAATGTATTGCATAATTTACTTTTAATTACTTTTAATTATAAAACTGTATCCATGCTCATTTAAAAAAATTTTGAAACTCCATGAACTATGAAATAAGAAAATACTTGCAATCTCCTAGCCCACAAATGAAATTAATTTAATTATTTTGATACATATAATTTTAATTTTTTTCTGTGAAGATACGTCTTCTTTCAAAACTGAGATGATATACTCAGTTTAGTCATCTACATTCTATTATTTTCATTATGATGAATATTTTCAATATAATCAAAAAAGTCTTAAAAATAAAATTTAATTACTGATTCTACATATGAGTTGATATGGTTTGGCTGTGTTCCCACCCAAATCTCACCTTGAATTGTAATAATCCCCACATGTCAAGGGCAGGCCAGGTGGAGGTAACTGAATCATGGGGGCAGTTTCCCCCATACTGTTCTTGTGGTAGTCAGTCAGTCCCATGAGATCTGATGGTTCTATAAAGGCACAAGCTCTCTTGCCTGACGCCACGGAAGATGTGCCTTTGCTCTTCCTTTTCCTTCTGCCGTGATTGTGAGGCCCCCACCTCAGCCAGGTGGAACTGTGAGTCTGTCAAACCTCTTTCCTTTATAAATTACCCGGTCTCAGGTAAGTCTTTATTAGCAGCATGAGAACAGACTAAAACATGAATAGAGTACATTTGATCACACCCTTATCATTAAATATTTAGGTTATTTTGAATTATTTTCAAAGTGTTATGTAAAATTATGTGATGAAGTTTTTCTCACATAAATCTTGGACAATATCACTTGATGAAAAAGTCTTAGGCTTCTTAAACTGAAAAATCAACATTTTAAGACTATTGCAAGATTTACCAATTTATTTTTAAAAACCGTTAGCTCCTGAAGTTGCAACACAATTTGAAACAGAAAAAAAAAAAAATGTGCTGTCACTATGTGGACTTCCTAAAATCTTTGATAATTATTCTTTAAAATTTGATCTATCATAGAATAACCACAATTATACAATAATTTTTCATCAAAATGAAATATCTAGATTAGTTTGCTAGGCAGTTTAGTATCTGGAGAAGCTAAGCAAAATATTGTAAGATTTAGTTTGAGCTATAATTTTTTAGAAGAACAAAAGGATGTTTGCCTGGATCAAAAAAAAAATCTGTGGAAGATTTAGTAGAGGCCCTTAACTACGAAGATGCCCACGAGCAGCTCTGCAGTGCTAATGAGAAGGGAGACCGAGATAGGTATAGGAGAGAGGAGAGAAGAAGAGATTTGGGTTGAATTTAGAGATTCTTTTTATTATGTGAGCACATTAGAATTTTACACAAAAGAAGGAGGAAAATTATACTTTTCACATAAGGATTTAAATTTAAGGTATAGAACTCTAACATTTCACAGAAAGTTGAAGCATTGTTTCCCTCCATCCTACACACAACCCCACTGCAGTTTTTTTCCCTCTCTCTCAAGAGGTAACCAGTATCATAAATATGGCATACACTTCTAGTCCATCTTTATATGCACACAACCACCTATATACACATAAACATCTATATATTCATGAAAAGTATAGAGTATTGTATACATGTTTAAATTTTAAATAAAAGATATTTCACTGAACTTACTATTATGCAATTTTTTGTACAGTAATTTTCATTTAGGCCAGGCACGGTGGCTCATGCCCATAATCCCAGCACTTTGAGAGGCCAAGGCAGGTGGATCACCTGAGGTCAGGAGTTCGAGACCAGCCTGGCCAACATGACAAAACCCCGTCTCTACTAAAAATACAAAAAATTAGCCAGGCGTGGCGGCGAGCACCTGTAATCCCAGCTACTTGGGAGGCTGAGGCAGGAGAATTGCTTGAACCCAGAAGGCAGAGGTTACAGTGAGCCAAGATCACACCCCTGCACTCTAGCCTGGGTGACAGAGTGAGACTCTGTCTCAAAAAACAAAAGAAAGGATTTCATTCAATATCATAATTGAGATATATCCCTGTCAGTATATCTAAATTTGTTGCTGAAATAGTTCCTCTTTATCTCGCTTTTTGTGATTTAAAGATATTAAATGAGATATTCCAGAAATAAACAATTCAGAAGTTTTAAATTGCACACCACTCTGAGTAGCATGACAAAATTTCACTTCGTCTTACCCAAGACATGAATCATCCCTTAGTCCAGCATATCCATGATGTAAACACTACCCATCTATTAGTCACGTAGCAGCCCTCTGAATTATCAGCTCATAGTATATATAAGGCTCAGAACTATTTGCAGTTTCAGGCATCCACTGGGATCTTGGAATGCATTCCCATGCGAGGACAATAAAAGTCCCAAAGGGGGACTATTTTAGTACAATACATTTTATCAATCCACTCCCTTCATAATAGATATTTAGGCTTTTCCTGATTCTCTCTATTATACATATAACCAGTTAATCTGGGAGGTTCAACTCATTGCAGTAAAATTAGGTGTCACTGGTGTAGCTACGAGCCTTCATCTGCCTCCTCTATTTACTTTCTTACCCGAAACCACAAGAAGAGGAAGAGGGCACTGTGTGAAAGCAGAGTGTCCCTGAACTCCCCCACTTACCAAGCCCCTTGATTCACTCAGAAATTGCATCTGTGCAGGTAACAGGGGAGATGAGTTAGAAATTACCAATGTTCACTATTAGCCAATTCTCCTTTGGGTGCATGGTGGATGAAATTCTCTGCCCTTTTCAAGGTAGGTGTGACCATGTTCGTATTCTGGCCATTGAGATGGAAGCAGTCAAATTCTACAAACTGGAACAGTCATCACACGGATCGCTGTGGCTTATTACCGGTCAGATCCATGTGAACAGTTTTATTTCTTCAGGCCTAGTGGTCCCTTGCAGGATGCAATCATGTATGTCGTACCACTGATCTTTAGTTGAAAATGTCTTTTGTCACTTGGGTAAGACTGTAGTCAACAATTTCATCCACCCTTTAGGGTATCCTTCCATAGGCAGGGGATATGTGCAGAATCTCCACCACCTGACTGTGTCCTCACTGTGCCATCTCTTCCTGCAGCACTAACCATGAACATTATGCTGTCTCCCATGCCAGTTTCCCATACCTCAGGTACACAGGAACTAGGGAAGTGACTTTCTTAGGATATTACAGAGAGACGGAATAGTTTTTCCTCATAAATCCTGCACTCTTTGAAATATTTATAGTCTTTTTAACCTCGCAGACCTCTTCTTATGTCAACTTGGATTGTGATGAGAGAATAGGGCCAGTCAACCACCCAGTGAACTCTGTAGGTAGGCTGAACCTGATTACTTTGGTTTCTCAGAACCTCTGATGTGGGCCAGTTCCTCCCTGTGGGTCTCAGCTTTAGGATCACCCTGTTATGTACAGGAGGCTGCTACAAAAGGCCTTGAAAATATTTCCTTGTAGAAATGTACACTGAACATACCTAGAAGTAAAAGTCTTGGGTCAGAGGTTTAGTTAATGGTCGTAATTAGTACAATTACTCCTGAAATTTTTTAAAAACAGACCTACTCTGAAACAAGTCCCCCTGGCTCCTTCGCTCTCACCTTACCCTGAGATGCTTACTCTGCTGTGATGACCTCCTTTCTGCTAAGCAGAGTTGTTTTTCACTCTTAAGAACATTGATGTCCTGCTTCTCTACAACTGCCCCAGAAATAACGTGCCCTGGCCTGTGACTTCCTAGCCACCTCCACTGTCAACAAATGAAGCAGAGGGTCAAGGACACTGGTCCCTGCTGACCTCTGCCCCTCAGCCAGCTGCACTCACACTGGAGAGTGTGAGTTCTGTCTTCCAGGAGGACTCTGATCCCTCGCCCCCTGACTACCCCCACAATGTGGGTCCTGACCAGGCAGGGGGTAGGAGGACATCTCATGCCTCTCTAGGGCCTTTAGTGATTGGTGGTGTTGGAGGAGCCCACATAAATGAGAAAATTGACAAAGTAACCCAAATGGTTTCCTAAATGCAGTGACCAACATAAGGAGCCAATGGATTAAAAGGATAGGAAAGATGAGAGAGTAAGAAAAAGAGGCTCAAAGAAGAGGGAATAGAAACAGAGAGTCAATTCCTGATTAGGCAACTTCGGAGTGAACAAGTTCTGAACAAGGAAAAATCTAGGGAGAGAATAAATGGGGCCTGGCTAGAGAAACTAAGAATAGGCCAAATTATACAATGATGTTGTCCCCTCTATAGCCTGTTCCCATAAATACTTGCCTTTCAGGAAAAAAAAATTAGGTGTTACAAGTTGCAGAATTTACACCTAGACCTCTTTTAAATCTGAGAAATTATTCTACCAGTGTTGGTTCTGAATAAAGAAAACTTTATGCAGGATGTATACTACTGTGTGTGCTTCACTTGCAAACCTAGGAGGAAATATTTATTATAAAACACACTTTAGGGACCAATTTAAAGTAATCAGTATTATGTTAAAAATCTAGAATCGGAGTCCAGAAAACTATAGATTGAGTATGATTTGGGATAAGCTACTAGAGAAGACATTTCTTTTTTCAATGTTTACTTGATGTCTATATGTTTGACATAGTTTGGTTCTGTGTCCTCACCCAGATCTCATGTTGATTTGTAATCCCCATGTGTTGAAGGATGAGTCTGATGGGAGGTAATTGGATTATGGGGATGGATTTTCCCCATGCTATTCTAGTGATAGTGAATGAGTTCTCATGAGATCTGATGGTTTAAAAGTGTAAGGGCTTCGCCCTTGCTCTCTCTCTCTCTCTCTCTCTCTCTCTCTCTCCTGCTCCACTATGGTAAAACATACTTGCTTCCCCTTTACCTTCTGCCATGATTGTAAGTTTCCTGAGGCCTCTTAGTCATGCTTCCTGTTAAGCCTGCAGAACTGTGAGTAAATTAAACCTCTTTTCTTCATAAATTACCCATAAACTACTCCAGTAGTTCTTCATAGCAGTGTGAAAACGAACTAACACAATGTTCTTCCACTGTTCCCATTTCTCAGAAAACATGTTGGGATCTTCAACCTGATCAAACCAGCTAGTATACAGTGCAAAGTGACAAATCTTTAAATGCAAGCCCTTGACACCAGGGACTGTAAACTGTGCCAGATCAAAGAAGGGGTAAATGTTCACTGATCTTTTTACTTATTTTCCAATTAAAAAAAATTCTTCTGTGCTCAAGTCATGTATCTAATTTTTTAAAATCTGCATACCATGTCAAAGGACAAAATTGGAGCACTCTTATTTTGTAGATTTTAATTTTTTTTAATAGCCTGCAAAAGCATACTTTAGCAGCAGTGTTGCTTCTGCTCATTCAACTGCAGAGGTACAAGAGGGAAAAGTCAAATACAGGGGGCTGACAGATTCAGATATTCACTTCTTGAGACACTGAGTTATATAAATGTTCTTCCATTAATGAAACTGGCTGTATGCCATTTAATTTAGCCTTTATTCAGAAAGCTGCTAAATAAATGCTAGTGAAGGGGGATCAAAAAATAACTATTATGCCAAAGAAAAGTGACTGTGTCAAACTCGAAAAAAAAAAAAAAAGAGTAACATGAAACAACATGAGATTGCCCTTGGAAAATTCCCAGCCTGTGTCTTTACCTTTTCTAGTCTGTTTTCTCCATGTCTCTTTCTCTTTCTTACATCAGCTCTCTTTTGAGTTGATTAAAATTATAGAATATTCTTTAACATGTTATTCTGATTTTATCTTGTGACATTAATCACAGTTAAGCAGTTATATAGAATCCTTGCACATTATAACATGTCCTACTGATCATACCACAATTAACTCTTGAAGTAGAAGAAAAGCCAGGTTGAATAAAAATTACTCTTCAAATTATCCATTCAAACAGCAGACTCACTCAATAAAAATTCTCCAATGAAAGTAACATTGATTTATGCATTCCTCCAAATATTTGGAGGACTCAAAGATCAGAAAAACAAGTTTTCCCAGTAAGGAAGATAAATATTTGTTTAAAAAAATTAGAAGAGGTTCACAATTTAAGAATTTCTCTTTGCTTAAATAAAAAACTCTCAAGTCTGCCATATGATGGCTGCCGGTGACATCATTGCAGGGGACAAAAAAATGAATTACCCTCATGGTTCCTTTGAGTAGCATATACATCAGTCACCATTTACCAACACAGAGCACTGTCATCATACATCAAGATAGACCCAGGAGGGGTACTAAGGAACAAGAAAACAGTTATTACACCTGAGTGTCTTACAGTCTAAAGACAGTCAAGAAGTACACATGCCATGAATTGGAAAAAAAAAAAAAAAAAAAAAAAAAACTGGAGAATCACAGCAAATGCACTGGTAAAATCTACTTATAAGTAATCAGACAATGTGAAGTAAGGAAAATAGAAAGTCCAACACCTGCAATATTCAGCTATACTTGGCATTTTCTTTTATTAAAACATCTCAGTCTTATTTTCTCACTGATGGTGAAAAGAATACTTGATACTTTAATTTTCTACTCCGTTTAAACATTTAGATGCCCTTTAAGTCATAGAGTAAAATTCGAAGGAAAGAAACCAGTTTGAAAATCATTCCATTGTAATTTATTTTACAAATTCCAGTTTTTCTATTAAGGGTTCTTAAAATAGACAATTACATTGGACTAAGTAGACGAATAATTACCTGGTATAAACATCTTTCAAAAGCGTTCACAATCAACATCTCAAATGCTTAGAGCAAAGTCATTGTATCTATGGAGCTTTTTTAACGCTGAGCACAGGTATTTGACAAATGCCTTTAATGAGAAGGGTGATCTCACCAGACTCTTAGAATCAGAGAAATATCAGTGCTTAAACAAGCGGCTTAGTTTTTCTACAAAGCACAGTGTTTGTGAACTCTTTTGTATAGCCCTAGAATAAAAATGAAAACCTAAGAATCGTGATAAATATTTCAGCATTTTAAAAATATAAGCCACATTAACAGGAAATTCAAAGAAATATCAATGACTAATAAACAAATCAAGAACATTCCTTATTGCTAATAATCAAAAAGGAGCAATTTCAAACAAGGTGTTATGTTTTTCTTTTTTCTTTTTCTTTTCTTTTTTTTTGAGATGGAGTTTCACCCTTGTTGCTCAGGCTGGAGTGCAATGGCGCAATCTCAACTCACAGCAATCTCCACCTCCTGGGTTCAACCGATTCTCCTGCCTCAGCCTCCCAAGTAGCTGGGATTACAGGCATGCTCCACCGCGCCCAGCTAATTTTGTATTTTTAGTAGAGGTGGGGTTTCTCGATATTGGTCAGGCTGGTATTGAACTCCCGACCTCAGATGGTCCGCCTGCCTCGGTCTCCCCAAGTGCTGGATTACAGGCGTGAACCAACGCACCTGGCCAGTGTTATTTTTTTCTAACAAATTGAGAGAAAATAATTTATTGGACAAGATGAAAAAGTCAATTATTAAAATGTTTTTGAAAAACCATTTGGAAATATACATCAAAATTGGAGATCCATTTGTTTGTTTTTGCCTTTGCCTAATAATTTTCATGCTAGAATCTATCTCAAGGAGATAATCAGCTAAAACTAGTTATATATAATAATTATTGTACAGTTATTTTTATAATAAAAATGTACTTTAAAATTAAAGAATGATGAAATAAATATGACATAACCTAATAATACATAGGTTATAAAGTAAAAGTAAAAAAAAAACTCTGAAAGTGATCTTTTTGATGAATTACCAGTAAAATGAATAAATGCTCAATTGTTGAATGAGAAAGTATGACAGTATCCTGTGTGTATGTGTACCTGAAAGTAAAAAAATCAAAAGGTGAACATTGATTCTGTCTCAAAAATAGAATCACATGTGAGTTTCTTCTATTTATCTCACTAGTTACAAATTATCTTATATGTACTCCTTTACAATAAAAAAACATATTTAAAAAGTGAACTTAGAGATAGTTTGTTTTATATAGACTACTGAAGGTTAATTCCACAAGACCTGCATAGTTACCTTAAAATAAGTTTACTTGTGAAGAAGTGTTATTGGGGATTTTTAGGAAGAACTCTGTGAAGACAGTGTTCAGTTTTCATTCACCAAAGAACATATATTCAAGCAAAAGATGAGACTTGGGAATAAGCTGTCATTCTCTGGAACTAGCATAATAGCAATCCAGGAATTAATTATCCCCCTGCTTCCCTTGAGTACTGATTTGTGGAAACAGCAACTGAGTTTTCAACTGTATATCACAGCGTGGTCAACGGCACTTCAGGAGGATGTGCTAAGGAGGCAATTAAGACAAAACTGAAACCAGCAACACAGAAAGAGAGAAATACATTTGTATTACATGGAGAATGCAGAAGGATCAACTGCAGTGACATAGAAAATTAAATGTCCCAAAATATAAAATGAGAAGTACAAATATTTCCAAAACTTGACCTTTTTAAAAAAGTGATATATTAGAAAATTTAGTTTCATGTTTATATAGCTCTTCAGCATTTTAGAGGAAAATTACTATATGAATCCCAAACACTCTATAATCCATCTAAGTCCTTGTTTGGTAAATATCTCATGGAATTGACTGCGTATTCATCTGAAGTGAGTAAACACTTATGGAGCACACCGAGCTGGATATTCTGCCCTAATTCATTTATTATTAAATAATTGTCCATACTCTGAAAGAGTCTGTGTATTCATTTGTTCATTAATTGTCCAAGAATTAGCTCACCACTCTAAAATCTGATTACACGAAATTACAGTAGCACCAGAAAATAGATGGGTGATAAACATTTATGTATTTCTTATGCAGCTTTTGAGTGAGTTAGATGTTGACAGTTTTGTGTTAATACTCCCCTGCTTAACCTATTTCCTCTTCAGTCTTCTCCCACACAGCTCAAATGAGAACATAGAGTGTTTCCACATATCTCTTCATACTCACCCAACATACATCAAGCAAAGGATGAGGGTAGTTCTCAGACAAAACTTTCCCAACAAATCACATGTTTGCTGAAAAGAAAAAAAAAGCATATAAAATAACCATGTTAAAAAAAAAAGAAAAGACACCACTTTTCAAGGCCATATTTCAGAGTTGTGGTTCAATAATGATATTAGAGAAAGAAAAAAGGAAAACCATTCAAGGGGATAAATTTCTCTAGGACTGGACTACCTACAAGCAGCATTCAAATATAACATGATAGCAGAAATGAAGATAATGAAGAAACAGGAGAGCTCATTAAAGAGTCGGGCAAATGGAATGGTTTCCCTTCCAATTCCTCCGTTGCCTCTCTCTTCCACACCTCTCTTCCATGTACAAATTATTAAACAGTTCTTCAGCTTGAGTACATTCTTTCGATTCCTAAACTTATTTTGTACAGTGTTGTAAGGGAATTTTTAGGTTTTAGGCAAAAAGAAAGTACTCATTCCCAGGTGAAATTTTTGGATATTTTATAGACAATCCTCCTGCCCTGAAAACTTAGTATTTAACTTATTTGAAGTATTTTATGCATTCCGAGTCTATGTTGCAAAACGTCTTTTTCCCTTTTGTGGCTCCTTGAAAAAGTCTATACATTAAATTTGCTTAATAAGTGTAGCTCTCTCTGGATGCGTTCAATCTCTCTAACAGAATGAGAGAAGAAGAACCTGAACTAAATAGTACTAAGAATAGTGGCCGGGCGCGGTGGCTCACGCTTGTAATCCCAGCACTTTGGGAGGCCGAGGCGGGCGGATCACGAGGTCAGGAGATCGAGACCACGCTGAAACCCCGTCTCTACTAAAAATACAAAAAATTAGCCGGGCGTGGTGGCGGGCGCCTGTAGTCCCAGCTACTCGGAGAGGCTGAGGCAGGAGAATGGCGTGAACCCGGGAGGCGGAGCTTGCAGTGAGCCGAGATTGCGCCACTGCACTCCAGCCTGGGCGACAGAGCCAGACTCCGTCTCCAAAAAAAAAAGAATAGTTACTTAAATGTCCAAGTAAGGCGACATGCCTTAAAGATCCAACTTTAATTAAAAAAGACTATGGAGAACCATCATTAAATAATTGTCTAGATACACAAAAGCAGCCAAAGCAGGAAAACCTTCACCTGTCCTTCCAAATTCTAAGGTTGTAAAGTCTCAAAAGAAATTTCTTTTAGTGCAATTGTTGCTGGTCTAGAGTAACAATTTTGCTGTCAAGGAAAGGATAAATGCTTTTCATCCAAGGATCAGGTTACAGCTCACAGACCCCAGTAGGAAGAGAATAGTGCCAACGAATTACTGCAGGAGTCAACCTGCATTTTCAAAGTCCATAAATAATGCAACAAGAGAACTTATTTGGAGAAGGAATTGATCGGCCATGCCTTCATCCATATGCATTGGTAGAAACGCCATTCTGGCTATCTTGCTGGTGGGGCATTTGTATTCTACTCAATGATTTACATACTGATGAGGCTGTGAGAACCCAGAACGATGTTCCTAGGCATTGCTTTTTCAGCACTATGCAGTTTGCATCTAAGTTCTTGAAAAATAGTCAATAAATAAGAGCTAAAGAATATCGCCTAAGAATGGGAGCCAGTGAAACCTGTCCAAGAAGGATTAAACCGGGCTGTCTTTCAACATATTATTTGTGTCAGATCAGAAACAACCAAAATGATGCAATTTATCTGTTGAAATGAGAATACAGTGGTAAGAACACTTACCAGAAAACTCAATATAACCTGATAGAAAAATGAATGAAAATATATCACAGAGGCCAGATGTTTTCACAGAACAGCTCGCTTGGATGTACCAAGGTATACAATGAAGAAGTGTAAAATGCAAGCCTTGCAGAAATAAAATCCACACCCACAACATTCAGAACTTCACTGTGTTGCACGTAGCATTTCAAATGTCCAAGCCGTGCGACTCCCCACTTCTCCACATAGCCTTGCACATCAACTACCCATGGCCACATCACCTTTTTTCCCTTAACTAATGGAAAATCTAGTATTTTGAAATTCTTCCTACATTATTTAAGGCAGTTTAAAGTAAAACTAGAAATATAAGTATAACATTCCCATGAAGAAGAAAATAATTCTATGGTTGTTTTTTGAGATACTCAAGAACTGATTTTTTTTTCTTTTTTTTTTTTTTTTGAGACAGTCTCGCTCTGTTGTCCAGGTTGGAGTGCAGTGAATGACTCCATCTCAGCTCACTGCAACTTCCACCTCCCAGGTTCAATTAATTCTCCTGCCTCAGCCTCCCAAGTAGCTGGGATCACAGGAGCACACCACCACACCCAGCTAATTTTTGTATTTTTAGTATAGACAGGGTTTCACCATGTTGACGAGGATAATCTCCATCTCCTGACCTCATGATCCACCGGTGTCGGCCTCCTAAAGTGCTGGGATTACAGGCGTGAGCCACTGCACCTGGCCAAGAACTCATTATTTTAACAGAATGCAAAGAGGTATAAAGAAGGCAAGGTATTATTCTCACATTTAACACATACCTCCCACCTAGGCATTTTTCTCTCTCTTTCCGAGTGATAGATGCTAAATTTTGAGAAAGGATAATTCCCTTTTAGAGTTAAAAGGCTGAAGTCTATGCTATTTTGTTGATTTATTCAATGCTTATTGAATTGGCATTATTCAAATTTATACAATGCTTAATATGTATAAAACTCAATGCTACCCTTGGAGGTATATAAACATGATAGAGACATGGACCCTTGTTCTCAAGGAACTTAGAATCAACAGAAGAGAGAAGAGGCAGACAAATTACAATTAGGTAAATTAGAATGGAATAAATAGAGTAGGTAAAGTACAAATCAAGAGCCACAGTGATACAAGTGGGGTATGGGAGGTCCCCAAACGCTGGTGGGACCTTGACCTCGGCCAGTATCCAGGCTCTTGACACCATTGCGAGAACGAATTCAAGAATGAGTTAGAAAAGAGTGAAAGTATGGAGATTTATTGAAAAATGAAAAGTACACACTCAAGAAAGAGGAGTGTGGGTATACTCAAGAAAGATTCATGCAAGGGGGTTTGGGGCTGCTACCTCTATGGGTGTCTTTAACTAAAGGGTAGAATATTTATAAACATTCCTGGAAAAGGGTGATTTCTTGGACTTGTGGTGCCACTCATTTTTACACCAAACATGAGTGTGCCTGGAACTGTCAAGACACTGGTGGGTGTGTGACTTGTGTGTTACTGATGTCTTAGAAGAAACCTAGGTCAAATCCAGTACCATGGTGGGTCCAGTGGGTCTTAGCCAACTTGACCTACACCCTGGGTTTTTAGAGTCTTATCAGCTGTTTATGCAGCTATTTCAACAGTTTCCACTTGCTAGATATGTGAAACTGCTGCTTGGAATTTTCTGTTCTGCTGTGACCACCCTGTCTGTATTGTTCCTGTCTCAGCGGAGTTCAGACAAGAGAGAGATACTTCTGCTTGGAGGAAGCTGACTCCTTCAAAGGATAGCCTTTTTGCTGATCCACAAACAGATAAGCAGTTGAGCAAAGGCATAATGTAGAATATATTTAAAGTAGGATTGTCAGATTTAGCAAATGATAAACTTTTTAAACTATAAGTATGTCCATGAAAATATTGAATTCAAATGTATTTTGGAAACCCACAATTCATCTGGCAATCTCATAATCTAGGCCTACGGAACTACTGAAGGTGTTAGAGTAGTTGAGTAGCACAATCAAGGCAGTGATTCAGAGACATTGCTCTGGAACCAGCAATGTGCTGGCTTGAGGTTTTTTTTAAAAAAAAAAGACATTTTAAAGATATTTTAGGAAAAAAATAAAATCAGCTTGAATGAGATTAGTGGCAGTGAAATCAAAGGCAAGGAGAATTTTGAAAGAAGAATCAAGAGGACTTGGCAATTGCAAAATATAGAATACAAGGGAGAGGGAGAACTCAGAACTGCCACAAGCATTTAAGCCTGGGTAACTTGAGGATCATTGAACCACTTCAGAAAGAAATCAGGAAATAAAGAAACATGAGAGGAAAGAGAATGAGCTTAGTTTGTGACATTTTGAGTTTGCGGAGCTGGGAGATCCTCAAAGGGAAGATGTTCAGTGGCTTTGGAGAAGTGTCAGAGCTAGAGATAGAGATCTGAGAGTTATCTGCTTAGAGAAGAGAAAAACTAAATCTCCATTTGCTTTCTGTCTTTACATTATATTTATCTTATCCTTGATATGATGCTGACTCAATTCCCAAATAGAGAGAGGTTTACGCCACAATCTGTGTTTGTATTTCGTGTAATAAAATAGCATTGCTGATGCTTTCAGTGTTACTATTCTGTGCAGAGGAATCATTCAGCTATAAGGTGAAACCAGTTTGGATTCAATCCCAACTTTTCTCTTACAGTGTAACTGCTAAAACAACTATTTAACCTGTTTGACCCTTAGCTTTCTTACCTGCGTAAGGTATGCTCATAAGATTATAATGAAAAACAATTGAGCTTTTACAGCCAGGCACGGTAGCTCACGCCTGTAATCCCAGCACTTTGGGAGGCTGAGTCAGGTGGGTCACCTGAGGTCAGGAGTTTGAGACCAGCCTGACCAATAGGGTGAAACCCCATCTCTACTCAAAATAAAAAAAAAATTAGCTGAGCAAGGTAGTGCACACCTGTAACCCCAGCTACATGGGAGGCTGAGGCAGGAGAATTGCTTGAACCTGGGAGGTGGAGGTTGCATTGAGCCAAGATGGCACCATTGCACTGCAGCCTGGGCAATAGAGCAGGACTCCATCTCAAAAAATAAATAAATAAATAAGCTTTTATAGATAAAACATTTAGCATAGTTCCTGCCACATATTAATTACTCAATAAATGACAACTGTTACTCTGACTCTTTTACTGTGAAGGAATTTTTGTTTGTTTTGATAATCAACAATAGCAAAAAAAAATCTAACTGTACTTAAATGTTCAGGCTGCTATATCAGGTGAAGAACTGCTTACATTTAATATATTGTACTTACTTGCGATTTTAAATCCTACCAAGAAAAGTTAAGGGTACACAAACAAATAATTGGTGCAAAAGTATAAAAAGCAGGCAAATCAGTAAAATTTTTCGTTTTTCCAATTGCAAATACATTTTAATTTTAATTCATTTTAATTGACAAATCAAAGTTGTATTTATTTACCATGTACTTAATAGGCTTTTATGCTGAATATACATTTGTTCTGCCATCATGAAGATGTAGTGAATAGCTTCCAGGAATAAAGTCCCTGGCATTTCCAAAGTAAGCTAAGTAAAACTATTGATCTTGTTCTAATTACCAACACACAGGACTATTTTTCACATTCAATGTTATCATCATACTAACAAGACTAATATTTTTATCCTTCCACAAACAATTATTTAATGATACAGTAAAACCCCAATGTTCCGAAGCAACAAAGGCTTTAAGTGAGTGCACAATATTGGCATTGACAGAAGAAATTGAACACTATTTTTGCTGACTTTGTTGTATTTTTAATAAAATTCTGCAGTTATGTGTCATATCAGACCAAAGGGAAAAACTTATATATTCATAGAAAGAGGCAGTTTTGAAAACTCAAATATATGCATTTCCAAGAGAAACAAAAATGGCTTGAAAAGTTAGTTGAATTGAGCAACTGTGCATAATTTATTTCCAAACATATTACATTTCTGCAAAACCATGACAATCACCTGGCATGAACTCTTGTTACCCAAGTGAAAAACTTGCCTGAGATAATCTAGTGAAAACAACAAATAGCAGTCATTTTCCTAATTGAGAAGTTCGGTAATTTGGAACTGAAGTGAAAAAGGTTTTAGAAAGGCCACTGGGACAAGAGTTCTCTAAGGTTCCAAAAATTTTAGTATATCCTACTGATACCTGAGTTTATTATTTCTCTCCTAAACTGGTGATATCACTCCTGAGTCCACCTCATAGATCCATTAATCACTAGGAGTAATAGTACAATACTTTAATTCATTTTGAATCCTTTTGAGTGTCGGGTGTATTTCACATTGTTAACAGACTTGTATGGAAGACTTTGATTTCCTGTGTGATTTTGTAAATAGCTGTTTGTCTCTTTAACCACGTACTTTGAATCAGTTTTCTCTGGGGAATCAACATTTTTCTATGGCCATGTTCATTAAAGAGTGGTCACTGGTACCACCTGCATCAGAAACTCTTGGGATGTTTGTTAAATAGCAGATTTCTGGGCCTTTCCCAGACCTACTGTATATAAATGTCTATGGGTTAAGCTTAAGAATTCTTGAGTGAACCTTAAACGCATTAAAGTTTGATTCTCAATGTTCTGTAGGCCAAGAGATGGGAAGAAAGATTTCAATCTTTTTTTTTTTTTGTAAGAAAAATCTCTTTTTATTTAAGTAGGATCGGAAAATTCAATACCATTTGTATTAGTCTGTTTTCACTCTGCTGATAAAGACATACCCAAGATTGGGCAATTTACAAAAGAAGGAGCTTTAATGGACTCACAGTTCCACATGGCTGGGGAGGCCTCACAATCATGGCCTCTCACATGGCGGCAGACAAGCGAAGAGAGCTTGTGCAGGGAAACACTCTTATAAAACCATTAGATCTCATGAGACTTATTCACTATCATGAGAAGAGCATGGGAAAGACCTACCCCCATGATTCCATTGCCTCCCATCCAGTCCCTCCCACAACATGTGGGAATTCAAAATGAGATTTGTGTGAGGACATAGCCAAACCATATCACCATTTATGCAGAAACTTAATTATTTGTAATGTATTAACAGATATCCAAGGAAGACAGGACTCCAGTCTTCTCAGCACCTTCAGAGCTAAAGCTAATCTAAGGTGCCTATCCAGAGATGTAACTGTTTGGTTTTGTGGGTGATAAGAGAAGCTTAAAAGAATAGCTATAGATCTAATTATTATACGTGAAAACATTTTTAGGAGAAATAAAAGCAAATATTCCCTAACATTATAGGATATATATGTTTCCATGGCTCAGGAGGCCAGGGTTTTTTACAGGAGCACTGAGAAATTTAGGGAAGTATTGTTTTCTTACAGTTTCATTGGTCTGTTTATCTATCCTTCACCAGGTGGCATAAATGCTCCAACTTGGTTCTTCTGTCTCAAGATTGTTTTAACTGTTTTACATTTTTTTAATTTCTATATGATTTTAGAAAGAGCTTACACTTTCCATGGTAGGCTGAGTAGTGGCCCCAAAGATATTTAGGTCCTAATTCCTGGGGCCTAGGAATATTATTTATACAGCAAGAGGGATTTTGTGGATTTGATTAAGGATTTTAAATGGGAATATTATCATGGATTATCCAAGTAGGCACTAAATATAACTTCAAGTGTCCTTATAAGAGGGAAGAAGAGGGAGACTTGACTACAGAAGATGAAAAGGCAATGTGACAATGGGAGCAGAGATTGGAGTGACATGGCCACAAGCCAAACAATGCTGGGTGCCAGCAGAAGTTAAGGAGAGGAACAGAACCTCCCTGGCACTGATTGGAGAATGCAGTAAAACAAAACTCTGCAAAAAAAGAAGTTGGTCTATATGGACTAGTCACAAAGGGGTTTAGGATGAACTACATGCATCACTCCATGTGATGAAAGAGCAGAAAATGCATCAATGGAGGAGATCATTTCACGTATCCTGACTCATGGAAAATTATTATTACTATTATTTTAGAGATGGGGGTCTCACTCTGTCACCCAGCCTGCAGTACAGTGGCACGATCATAGCTTCCTGCAGACTTAAACTCAAGTGATCCTCCTGCCTCAGCCTCCCAAGTAACTGGAATTATAAGTATGAGCCACCACACCTAGCTTGCTCCAGGGAAAATTATTAAGGTCTCGTAAGGTATGTGTAGTGGCTTTAAGTGGCAGTTTTGCCAAAAATTATGCAGAATATTCTTTTGCCAAAATTTATGCAGAATATTCTTCATATTGTTGGTCCTTATTTATGACCTTAGTAAAGAACCGAGGGCATTTATCATGGTACTGTGACATTGTTTCTTCATTAAAGTAATGACAGTCCACCTACACAGATTCAGTGACCAAAAAAAAAAAAAGCCCACTTCTATTTTTTTGTGCTGTTAATAAACGGCACTTTACATATATAAATGTAAATTATTTGAGCATTTTGCAAGGTAGATATTGTTATCTTTAACAGGTAAAGAAACTGGGTTCAAAGAAGTAGATTAAGTTACTCAAAGTGACAGAGCTGGGAATTCAATTCAAATCTTTTTGAAACAATGTAGCCCATGTTTTTCTATATTTGATATATGAGAATGTGTTAGGGAAAAGTATGATAATATGTTCTCTAAATTATCCCATCAAATACAATTGGCTCAATCAAGTTTTGGATAAGAATTGAAGCTTCCTGTACAAGCAAGTGTCTAAATACAGGTATTGTGATAGTTTAAAAGAGACTTAAGGGGAAAAAAAAAAAAAAAAAGAGGCCTGAACACTTTAGTTCATTCCTTTGTATGTAAAAATATTTATGATTTATTGTGAAAGTTCAAGATCCTCTTTTGGTATTCTGGTGTCAATGAAGAGCGAGTCCATTTTTGCACAGTGAACTCAAGGAAAATCAGGACTGAATTTGCTGCAGCAAGCAACTTTAGATACGTTCCAGTCTTCCTATAAGAATTCATCAGAAAACTCAGAAATATACAGCATAACATATGAATGAGGTGGTTTTAGCCTAAACGTTTTTAGGAAGACGTTATCTGTCTCAACATGATGGTTGTACAGTATTTCATTTTAAATGCACTGAAGCTTCACTGCCTTCCAGGAGCCACTTAATACTATCCCTTTGATTGGGGAGTGCAAAAATGATTTGGGGTTAGATTTAGTTAATAATAAGCTGTCCTTTCTGAAAACAATTGGCCAGCCAGGTTCTAGCTTATTGAAATCAACCCTACAATGTGATGATAAAGCAATACTGAAGATGGCTTCCATAGAAGTTTATCTCTTATGAAGGGAGCACACAGCTGTTTTATCTAAAATCTGATTCTCATTACCTAAGTATTGTTTAAGAATGAAGTTGAAACGTGTAGTTCCATATCAGTTGGGATGGGGATTTTATCTGCCAAAATGCCTTCCTCTGATACTTAGGGAGGTATTTTTTAAAAATTATCCAGAAGGCCGAGCTTGGTGGCTCACACCTGTAATCCCAGCATTTTGGGAGGCCAAGGCCGGTGGATTGTCTGAGCTCAGGAGTTGGAGACCAGCCTGGGCAACACGGTGAAACCCCATCTCTACTAAAATACAAAAAATTAGCTGGGCATGGCAGCGTTTGCCTGTAGTCCCAGCTACTCGGGAGGATGAGGCAGGAGAATTGCTTGAAACCTGGAGGCAGAGGTTGCAGTGAGCCAAGATCGCACCACTGTACTCCAGCTTGTGTGGCAGAGCGAGGCTCCATCTCAATAATAATAATAATAATAATAATAATAATAATAATAAAAAATCCAGAAGATAAGGACTTGGGGACATAATCAGAGATTGTAACAATAGTTGGATGGTCTACTGGGTCAAATGATGGCAATACATAAAAAAAGGAAACCTGTTTTTCTCACTGGAAAAGAATGTTTTTCTTTAGATGACCAAATAGTCAAATTCAGCAAGTATAGTTGTACAACTATTATTGTTTCTAAATTTTGTATGTCTCTTAGAGACATTCATTTACACATTTTAATAATGCTGAGACAACTGTTATCCAGGACTGACCTTGATGTTGTTTCAATTTGTCTTGATGGAATCATGGCTTTTGGATAATTAAGTGATTATTTGAGTTTCTATACCTAAGAAGATTTACTAACGTGTTTTCGAAAATATAACTGTACCATTTTGAGACCAGCTTCCTCTTTGCTGAAAGTTAATGTTACTTTTAATACATTGCTAAGCACAAACATGGGGCTCATGTCATCATGCAATATTGCACAGATAGGCAATGTCTGTAATCTTTGGATGGTGCATGGATCTGTACCACATTAAGTTGACCCAGAGAATATCCATCTGGGAACCAAGGGATTCTTTTTTCCCTTAATCTAGGATTTTTTCATCTTAAAACCAACACTTCAGGATAGATAAACCATAGGAGGACTCCCCAATAATTCTGAATTCCTTGTGTTTATGCCTTTTTGTTTTGTCTTCCCTTTGAATGCAGGTAGAGCCTGTGATTTGCTTCTAACCAACAGACTATGGCAAAGGTGATGGATCGTCACCTCCCTGATTAGTTTAGGTGAGACCTCATCTTGATAGACGTGAGGGAGATTCTCTTTGAGGGACTGATGAATTAAATGGCCATGTTGCAGAAGCCCATATGGCAAGGGACTTTTGGCAGCCTCTAGGAACTGTGCTTGCCTCCAGCTGATGGCTAACAAAGAGCTGGCCCTAAGTCCTACAGCTGGAAGAAAATGAATTCTGCCAACAGCCTGAGTGAGCTAGGGAGCAGAATCATCCACAACTAACCCTCTAGATGAAACTGGAGCCCAGCTGATACCTTGATTGCAGTCACGTGAGACTTTAATCATAGGATCCAGTCAAGCTGTGCTGACCCCGGGCTCCTGGCCCATGGAAACTGTGAGATAATTAATCTGTGCTGTTTTAAGCTGCTAAATTTGTTGTAATTTCTTACGAAGCAATGAAACACTAATGTAAGAATTTTAAAAATATCAAGTCAATGAATGAATGTCTTTAATGTCAGAGATTCGGGAGTATCCTGGTGTTTTTACTCCTCTGCTCCTGCTGTATAGAGAGGAAAGAGGCAGTCTGTACTGTGAAATAACTGCAGAGGTTGGTTAATGTATGCCAAAAATAGGAGGATCAGCAGCTGCTGCCAGAGGCCTGGCATTTTTTTCTAATATTTGTAGCTTAAAAGATAAGTGTCCAGTGTTGTGCTGCATTGACTAGCTAAATAGGGTGAAACAGAACTTGCTTGTTAGGGCTCAGTTAACATTCATTATTTAGACATTTTTTTAGACCATCTGTTTTCAGCAGTCTGACTCTCTATACATTGTTATAAGAATTTGACAGATTAATCTGAGAAAAAATTACATTCAACCAAGGGATACTTTTAAGATGTTGGAGAGTAGAGGGGACAGAAAAAAAATAAACATACACAGAGGAATGCAGAAAAAATGTAAGGCAAGAGGAATTTTATAGGTTGCTTATCGCTAAGGTGCCTGTAAACTCAACTGTGCTTGGTTGTGCTTGTTTCTGATTGTTTCCTCTGTTACTTTCGGCTTTTACCAAATGAGTGCTCTAATATGTGGACCACCACTAGTAGTTTGACAGATTTAGGTTTACTTCCTTGCTGTCCCGCCTATCTTCTCTGAGTCTCCATTTCTCTAATTATATATTATATATTTGTGCTATGCATTTCTACTATAGTGGATTGGGATATAAGTGAAAGGAAAGTTAAAAAATACCAATTCAAAGAGGAGCAAAGATAAAATTGTTCCCCCAAGCTAATTAATCTATTCGTTGCCTCAAATATTTGACTTTTTTGTGATTAGAACATTTAAGATTTACTTTGAGTTCGTTAGGTTGATTTAATCATTCCACATTATATTCAAAAATTATAACATCACTCTGTACCCCATAAATATATACAACTATAATTTATCAATATATAATTTTTTAATGCTCCCCCCAAATATTTAAGAGTAGCATGTATAGTCTTTACAGGCATTGGAATAATATGTGATTCATTATAGCTATGTATCTTTCCATCCTTCTAATTACTCAAAGATTAGAAAATCAAAGACTGAGTTGGTGAGTTTTTCATAGCAGCTACTAAAAACAAAATTATGTATACATTCTTACAAACATGACCACTCTATTTTTTTCCCCTATTACCTCATAGATATATATATCAATAGATATATCATTTGACAGGTCCAGATCTCAATTTCTTAAAATGTAAATTGAGGGCCGGGCGCGGTGGCTCATGCTTGTAATCCCAGCACTTTGGGAGGCCGAGGCGGGCGGATCACGAGGTCGACAGATCGAGACCACGGTGAAACCCCGTCTCTACTAAAAATACAAAAAAATTAGCCGGGCGTGGTGGCGGGCGCCTGTAGTCCCAGCTACTCGGAGAGGCTGAGGCAGGAGAATGGTGTGAACCCGGGAGGCGGAGCTTGCAGTGAGCCGAGATCGCACCACTGCACTCCAGCCTGGGCGACAGAGCCAGACTCTGTCTCAAAAAAAAAAAAAAAAATGTAAATTGAGGTATTGGAAACTTACTGTTGTAAAGTTGGACTGTGAATTCACTGTGATCTTAACACATAGCTCACAGAGTTGTTTGAAAGCTGAAATGAGAAAACATACTTTACGTTGTATCTGACTCTTGGTAGGTGCTGAGTAAATTTACATGATCATTCATTTTCTTATCATTTCCTTTGATTTCTAGTTTAATTTTCTATTAATGATTTGGTATGGAGGCAGCAAAACCTAGACACTATGCAAAAATAAGTAGAACTTCCATAGAAGGAGGTGAGTTGTTTTTTTTTTTTTTTTTTCTCACAATGGAGTAGTTGCATTTAACATATCTATTTACAAATGGGTCTGTCTTCCAAAGCATTATACCCCGTAATTACAACATTCAGGCAGTGATACCCACACAGGTAATTCTTAGGACTGTATACCAGACGACAGTGAATTCAGCTGGGGCTTTGCGTATGCACACATGCCATGGTGAGTTCTCTTTATTTCCTAGGTTGTGGCAATGACAAGATCATTTATTGCTTTCCATTGTCTTGTTATTTATTGTCACAACGATACTAAGCATAAAGCCTCTTTGTAATTATGTAGCAGAGGAGCTCACAAAAAGGCATTCCATAAATAAAAATTAGAATTCTCATATAAATTGTTTCCAACAGTAAGTGGCATTGGCCATTGACGTATTCATCTTACTGCATTTTGAGTGCAGGATTGATTGTTGGTAACTAGACATCACTTATTTAACAGAGACATCTTTTCTGCATTGTGAGTCACTCACACAGTTTTAACAAACTACCAAGCACATTCAAATGTGTGCAAAGGATAGGTGGCCCAATGACATATTCCACACAACACAGAATCATTTATCCCACCTGCTGTAAGTGTAATGGAAAGGCAGAATAATAATAAACTGTATTTCTTGTAAATAGGGACACAAGATTTAAGTCTGGAGTTGGAATAAGCCACATGTAGGCACAATGTGTTCATGATACATAACAGCTAAATTGGTGGCTGAGACTATAAATTCTGTTTGTATTTAGAAGAGGTGACTTAATGATGAAATGGAGCCAGAATAACAGAGTCTCACTGAGGAGCAGACCCCACAAAGAATTGTGTTTTGTAGGCAGAATGAAGTGCCAATGTGCAAAATATTTCCGAATATGACTTTTGACACTGCCATGGCATGTTTAAATTGGTGGCAATTTGTAGCAGTATTGGAATCTAGCAGCAATATAAAAATATAGAGGGAAGGCAACTGTCACAACCAAACTTGGACAACTTCAGTGTATTGCAGGAGAGCAAAACAGAGCAGTTCCAGTTATGTTGCTAGCTACAAGGACTGAAAAAGTCAGGCACAGTCCCACCTCGAACTTCCTCCAGGTCTCAGTTCAAATTCGGAAAGTCGTATAAGCCTTACCCACAATCTGACCTAACCCTGTGTCCTAGTACTTCTTGCTCATCTTGCAATGCTTTATTTTTCTCCAAAGCCCTGCTCCTTTTCTTTTTTACTACCACTGCCTTCACTCTCTCTCTCTCTCTCACACACACACAAACTCCCATACACACACACACACTCCCATACACACACACACTCACACATAAACTTAACTGTCTGTTTTCCCTACTGAAATATGAGCTCCATAAGGGCTAATGTTTTTGTTTTGTTCACTGCTGTATATGCCCAGAGCCTACAGGGGTACCTAGGACGTAGTAAGAACTCCAGAGTATTTGTCTAATGAATGAATACAGTATGAAATTAGAAATCACTGCATCAAATTGCCCTATATTTTAAAGATTGGTGAGTTGAGGCAGAGGTGTCATGTGCAAGAGTGTGGCAATTGGTATACAGTGACAACACCTTGGTTCACATACTTCAGATAGCGGAAACTCTTGACCTAACTTCTTGAAGGTCTAAGCCTGAACTCTTCTAAATGCCTGGCAGACACAGCACTGCCCAGCCCAGCCAGCATGCTTATCGGAAGGGAGGGGTTCTGCCGATCTGACGGTGGGAATGGAATCACATCATGTTTAGGGCTTCTAGTCATGTCAGGGGAAAATTTGGCAGGTGGTATATGGCTGAAGTGAGATCTCTGAGCTCAATATTATCCCATTCAAATGTCCCTTTCTCATTACTGTAAAGCTGAGCAACCAACCAAGGGGAAAATCCACAGTTCTTTGTTTCCATCACTGAAGAAAAGCAAGTGTCTTTTTGGGGGAATGGTTACTGTAGACAGACTCATAGTCAGTAATGGGTTAAAGGTGCTGAAAGCCCATCTGTAAAAAGCTAGAATTACTAACATTTACTGACAGCAATTGTGACAATGGAGAACGATTTTCTTAAAGCTAATTCAAACAATCTCTGAGTGGTCATTTGTAGCAGTAAATAGTTTGCTGCTGTGATAGAGGCTTTAGAGAGATTTTTTTCCCCCTTATCGTTGAGCCAACCAAGCACATATTGAAGCTCACTTGGGAAAGGAGGGAAGGAAATGTGGGAGACATATATCTAATTAAAAAGTATTCATTCCTCTGTCCTCAAACTAATGTGCTACGCCATTACTTCACTACATAATGAGTGAAACATCGGTGCATAATTAGGCATCACCTTAGGACAGCATGAGCCATTAATCAAACAATAATTTTAAGGGTTGTCATGGAAGGAAGGTTCAGATTTATTCTTGGCTTTTTTTTTTTTAAAGTAGTGCAAGCTGCTAGGTATTGAAGCTCTGGAAAAAAGAAACATCAAATCTTAAAAATTAGAATCTTTTCCTTTAAACTGAAATAACATGCCTATTCATTCTTAGAGGTTGTTGCTTCTATTCAGAACTGCCTTCAAGATTTTCTTTTGGGCTTCTCATCGTCGAAAGTATTTTAGTCTACCAAAAAGAAGAGATAAGTGAAGTTAGGAACTTTAAATTGTTGGTTAAATCTGGGTAAAAATTTGGGCAAGTAAATTTACTACTTTATGCTTTTCTCTCCCATGTCATAACCTATATGAAGACTAAATACACTACTGTAGCTTTTAAGCAGTATTAAAATCACAGTTTGAAGGTTTGAGATATTAAAATGACCAGTTAATTCAGTCAAAAGTGAAACAAATGGAATTTGGCTGATTTCATTGCCTTGAAACTTGTTGATTTGAAATTTCTAAAACTACTATTGCCTTGACACTTTTTCCTGGCCATTTAGACTTTTAAAATGTTCTCACTGTGTCAGTGTGAATGATAGAAATACCTGTTTCATTCATAACAATAAAATGCCACTCCCATGTAAGATTCAGAGCCTATTGTTTTAATTCTCTGTCTCCTTCCCCTTAAGAGCGAAATATTATTACTCAATTGAGTTTTGAAATCCCTCTGTGTTTGAAAGAGGCTCATTTGGTCTGCTTGCTGTGGCTTCTGACACCTCTGGGCCCTACAACTACATCAGCTCCCTGGGCTGTGCATATCAGAGCTACAATACTGCTCACACCAGAGGACAGATTATTTCTTTCTGCAGTACAACTGTATTCCCCCAGGCCAGCTAATGATCAATAGTCATATCTTCAAAGAATTTGCCATTTGTCAGTAGGAAGACAGGTAAGAGGAGACTTGGGAACACTAAATGGAGAAAAATAAGTTTTATTTCCATCAGTGATGTGATTGGTAGGCAGTTCAGCAGATGAAACAAGAAAGGCTAAACCAAAAGTCCATAAGTTAAGGAAGTCTGCCTGCACTATGTTATAGCAACAGGAGAGCAGCGACAGGTACCGACCATAGAAAACCTTAAATGCTACCCAGAAATTGATTGCAATCTGTTAGTCAAGCATTAAATGAAATGGTAAAAATGACCAGTAAGATACGTAAAGTAAAACTTTGGAAGGAGTAAATATGAATTTACAGCCAGGTAAGGATCTTAGCCAATTAATTCAAACATTAAAATTTAAGCTAAAATCAAACTAAATGAAAAATTAAAAGGATATCATATCTGGATTACAGCTAAGAATAAAATGAAACAAGTGTGATATCCAGATCGGTGCATTTTTTTCAAAAAAATTTTTAGATAATTAGCTTTACATAACCCATATTGATGGGTTGACATGTTACCCTTTCCTGACACTCTCAGGAACACCTGGAAAATCAGGCCATTTCTTTTACCATGGAGCCTTATTGATCAGTTTAACAGAAAATACCATGAAATACAGATTTCAAAAATTCTACGTAGCTGCAAATAGAAAGAATTCGAAATATTTAGAATTCTTGACTAATTTATTTTTCCAAAGGTTTTTTAATCTTTGGAAAGATAGAAAAACCTAGCAACAGTGATTGCCTTTAGAGAGGGAAACTGAGGCATTAGGAGGCATAATTGGGAAACATTTTTACCCTATATACTTTGGTATCTTTTGAAATTTGGTTAATGGGCATGTATTATTTATTTATATGTATCTTTTTAAATACATATTATATTTTCAAATTTATACATTGAAACATTTAAATTATATATTTAATTTATATGCACGCATATGCACAAATATATGCATAGCACTGATAGATTTATAGGCATATGTTAAATATTAAACTTTCCTTTGATAAAAGGAAGATTTGGCCTCCTGGAGAAAGTCAATTAAGGACTGAAAGTGGGACTGTGAATAAGTCAGGTAAGAGTTTGAGAGGAAGCAATTATATTTGTCTATTGCAACCTCTCACCTCTAGAACTCTGGTGAACTTATGTTATCAGGAAATTAAGTACTCAGAAGCCTCCATTTTACTGTCTTTTTCATCAGACAGATATTATCAATTCAGTAGGTGTGCATAAAATGGGAGAGAAAGTTTTTACGCTCTAAACATAGGCACTTCAGATTGGGGCTTTATCGTGTGTTGGATCTATCTCCCCCAACCCCCACCAATTTCCTTTTTCCTTTTAGCATCCTAAAAGAAAAGGGGAAAAGTAAAAATTGTCTTCACACAGCTTCTTCGAAATCTGGGAGTAGGTACACTTATCTCAATTTTCCTGGGTTAACATTAGCCTTCACACTAGTGCATTCATTAAATTGTCACCAGAAAGAGTACAACACAGAAGGAAGAAAAAAGCAATCTTCCAACTGTGGAGATTGAGGATAACTGTGTGCTTAACGAGAAAGGAGAGTAGCACTTACCATTACTGTGATTTCAAAAAAGAAGTACAGTGATGAGACACAGTGACTTTTCGAAGAGCTTGTTATGCATGGTCTAGAAAAAATGTCACATGTATTTCCCAGGACAAAGCTCAAAATGCAGGGTAATTGGCAGTTACAAATTAGTGGTGATCAGCTAAAGTGTGTCATATTTCTAAAAAACTATCTCATTTCAAACATTTCTAGTTATTTGCACCACTTGAAACATAATCACCAAGGTTTTTCTGAATTGGACCTGCCACGGCAGCCTTAGAACTACTCTCATAGTCCCATCCTAAGAATTGCTGACATGCTGTTCAATTTCTTTCTCAAGAGACTTGAATCAGAAATGGACATAAAAGATTTCAGATGGGTAGGTTTAAAGAAATAATCAAATAAATGTAGAATTTTCAGAAAACTAAAATTATTTGTAAATTTCTAGTAACGTGGGGGAAGAAATTATTTGTAGTCTTTTAATCTTTAATTTCTAGCTTCATTGAACTTCATTAAGAGAGATGATTTGGATTTCAGTATACTAACTCAACATAAAAAATCAGTTGTATACATATATATTAGCAAATTTTAAGATTGGAAATAAGATAATGGAATTCTATGGCGTGAACCCGGGAGGCGGAGCTTGCAGTGAGCCGAGATCGTGCCACTGCACTCCAGCCTGGGTGACAGAGCAAGACTCTGTCTCAAAAAAAAAAAAAAAAAAAAAAAAAAAAGATAATGGAATTCTACTTAAAATATCATCAGAATATCAGATATTTAGGAATAAATTTGGTAAAATCGCATATAACCTACACACCAAAAACTATGAAAACTTGCTCAGAAAAACTAAAAAGACCTAAATAAATAAAGAAGTATACTATGTTCATGAATTTGGAAGCTTTACTACTAAGAATCAGTTATCCTTCAATTGATCTATAGATTCAATACAATTTCAATTGAACCCCAATAGGCTTTTTAAAAATATATAAATAGTGTATTATTAATACTATTTATATAGTGTATTAATTTCCTATGGCTGCTGTAACAAGTTCCCACAAACTTAGTGGCTTAAAACAACACAATTTATCATACAGTTCTGGAGGCCAGAAGTTAATGAGTCTAACAGGGGTAAAATCAAGGTGTTAATAGGGCTGGTTCCTTCTGGTGGATGCCCACAAAAGAAGTTGAAATTATCCTTCTCCTTTAGCAGTAATCTGTTTGTTTAGCAGTGATAAGCCCTGTTCAGCACGTTAGAGAATATTTGTTTCATAATCACTTGAGAAACGAGTTTGATGAAGAATTATATTTTAGTAGCCCTAAGTATTTACTTACCAAGATTCTTTTAAATCTTTTGACATGTTGAGAGAACCTTGCTATTAATTATGGATGTACCACAGAAAAGTTAGAAGCTGGTAAGATTGTAGCAAATCAGATCACTAGGGAAGTTTGTAAGAAGTCTATCATTTCCTTGTAAGATGAAAGTTTTTTAAAAATTGTCATAAATCTGTCCTTTGTAATATTTTAGTATTTTCTTTTAAGCAATATAAATCTATGTTTACATTATAAATAATTTTTATTTATGGGACAACTAATAACATAGACTAATTTTAAGCTGTAAATATAATTCTATAAGTCCTATAGTTGTACAGCTGACAGAAGTAAAGTTTCAGTACATAACCTCATCACCAGTCTAGATTTTTTTTTAATTAAAACTTCATTCTAAACAAAAACCTGAATCTGACATTTTCCCTTATTAACATTCCTATATTTAATATAAGAAAGCACAACATTATTTTGAATTGCTCTTAGTAAAATATCAAAACAATAATAATTGATACACACAGAAACAGTATTAAAACTTTTTCTTCCAAACCACACATGCCAGTGAGCACCACAATATTAGTTTCCTATTACTTTTGTAAAAAAAAAAAATACTATAAATTTAGAGGCTTACAACAACACAAATTTATTATCTTACAGTTCTGGTGGTCAAAAGTCCAGAATGGGTAGACAAGGCAATATACCTTCTGAAGGCTCTAGAAGAGAATCTGTTTCCTTGACTTTTCCAGCCTATTATTACTACCACAGCCATCAAATGGAATTATCTAAGAGCTACATTAGAATGAATGAAGGGGCCTTACAGTTAGAAAAATTTCCCTAGGGTGTTTTAAAATTTGCCACCTTTTCCCCACCTCTTTGCATGGAGAAATGTTGGGATAGAAATATGCTTATAATTTATTGATTCACAATTTAGATGAAGTGCTTGTTTGCTACTTATAAAAATAAAAGTGATCTTCGGGGTAGAAAGCTTTCACAAACATAATTGGGAATGCTAGATGCTACCCCTACCCAGCAAATGCCTGTGGCTAGCACTTTCCTTTTGAACCCTATGACAGATGCAAAGGAACCCATCCTAGAAAGGAAGACAAGCTGAGCCAAAAACTTACTTGGCAGATCTCGTGTCTTTCTTACTGATACCAGGACATCTCCACAAGGACAGATGCAGTGCCTGGCTTCACTGTCAAGAAAATGATATTATACAAAATGAAATAATATCTGATAGAGAACAGAAAGTGGTTCTTATCCCCAGTATGTTCTGAGAGTTATATCCTTCTTAACTATATGAAAGACAGAAATTGATTATATAAAATACAAGAAAACCTCTGAACATTTGTGAATGAAGTAATGATAAATAGGAAGAGACGATTGATTGGTAAGGTCATAATAATTTTATGGAAAAAAAATGTTCAAGAAACAGCATACTCAGAAGTAGCTTTGCAAGAGGACTTATACTTTCAGAAGAGTTTAAATTTTTTCAAAGTATTTCAGTATTTATTATCTTATTTAAACTAGATTTATTCAGCCTAAATAAGAGAAGGTCAAAAAGAAGATAATGATTTTCTATTATAAGTAAAGGAAATCAAATTTTAAAAATATGATCATAAACCTGCTAATTAGAGATGTTACACATTTTATGGCTATTTATTGAGGGCCTAATATGTGTCAGGCACTATTCCAGGTACTCGATTTATAACATAAAAAATGTCCTGCTCTCATGAAGCCTAGACCCTAGCAGAGAAAGAGAATAATCATAAATAAAAATTTGTGATATATCAGATTATCATAAGAGTTAAGAAAAGTAAAGTAGGATGAGGGCACAGAGAGTATGGGGAGATGGGGGTGTCTTTCTAAGATTAAATCCATGTGACGATACATGAAAAGAATGTCTAAGTAGTTTTCCAGAGAGAAATTTATCATAGTCTTATGCAGAAGGCATTAATCATCACCGATCATCTCTTTAGTTAAGGCATGACTTTTACTCTCTGGGGCTTATGTTTCCTCTATGTGAGTTTTTGTTGGTGTTTCTTATAATTTATTTCCTTTCCAGTTGAGGAAACTTTAGGTCTTCAGAAATTAGTTCCAATCCATTAAGATTAAAGGTAATCAATGGTCTTGCTCCTGAAGAATGTCAGAATCATTTAAGGGAAACCTCAGTTCCACTATTTCGTGGTTAACAGTTTCATAGGTGAATGGAAAGGGGGAATTATGTGCCTTGAATTTTCTAGGAAGAAAAAGGCAATGACTCCAAAATAGGGCTACGAGAGACACTAATGAAAAAAAAAAAGTACTTGAACTCCAATTCGCTCTAATCAGCTGGCTGGCTGCCAGTCACAGCAACTGAACTACTTTAAGAAACTTCAGAAAACATAAATCTTTTACAAATGGGAAGCTCAAAGTATTGCTTAAAAGTGAATAGTTCCCCTTTGGCTGTACCTACATCATTCTATGAAGTCGTTTGCAAAATATAAGTTTTGGTCAAGTTTCAAGTGGAATATAATTATCATGACTCACTTTGTAGTGTAGTGAATGCAGTATTTTTTATCCTTCCTATTTTAGGAACTTGGTTAATCTACTCAGGTGTCATGCCATGGAAGGGAAAGGATTTTCTTGCATCTAATTTAAAAGATTATTTAATATAAGTGTTTGGCTAAGATTTTTAGTTTTTGTTTTGCATTTTGTTTTGTTTTTATTTGGTCTACTCAGACTAAACCAGCAAACTCTGTCTAGATGTGCCCAAGTTTTCACTCTAAAGACATCAATTCTTTCCAAAACTGTCACGGCCAAGTCCCTACTCTCAATGACTGACTCACCGAGAAACAAACTTCAAAGCAGATAGAGAGAGGTCTTTCTGTATTCTGGAGGGGCACTTTCTTGGAAAATGTGCATAATCTATTGGTATGGAGAAGATGTCAAAGTGCGTATTTAAACTAAAAAGAGTATAAATGAAAAGTGATGAAGGTCCAAAATTTTATTGATGTAATTTCTATTTTCACATTAGATAACTTAAAATTTATGTGCATAAGGAGACCAAGTCATGTCAAGTTTCAGTAATTTATCACAAAGTGAACTAGATACAGTTTGAATTGTTCCCCTGAAAAGTTTTATTTTCCTTTTTTCAGGATCAGTTAGCTGTCAGTAATCTCCACCTCTCCCTCCACAAGAACTTTCTATTCTAGGCTGCAGTAAGGCTGCCCACCACTGCTACTGCCATTCAATCTATTTTCCAGAGAAAGTAAATAACAGAACAAGAAGAGGGAAAAACAAAATTCCAGGAAATGCTACCAAATTGCCCTACCAAGTAACAAAGTTAATGAAGGTGGTTAGGGTGGGGAGAAGTGCAGATTTCAAACCATAATGATCTCATTCAAAACAAGATCACATTATTTTGAAATTTGGGCTCATTTCTGGAAACTCACGGTACTGCAATTAACGAATTGTTCCTCTTTTTCTTGTTCTTAGAATGCCAGTTTCAGATAGATCAGGGTTTCTTAATCAGGGGCACTTTTGCCATGCAGCCATCATTAGGCAATGTCTGGAGATACTGACACCTAGAGAATAAAGCTTAGTGATGTCACTAAACATTCACAACAGCCCCAAAAATAAACGCTCATCAGGCCCAAAATGCCAAAAGCTTTGAGAAAGCCGGAATAGACCATCCCAAAACTAGTAGCCATTTGGTCTTGTGCCTTAAAGCAAAGGTTCCCACTATTTGTGTCTCTGCTTCACAGAGGCAGTGAGATGGAATACAGAGCCCAAAGTTACTAGAGGAAATTTTGGGAGTCTTCAGTCCATAGGGGGCTGAAATCACCACCAGGATCAGTGAAGAGCAGACCATGGGAGGGTCTCTGGGGAACAACAGCATTTACAGATGAGGAGTAGAAGAGGAGCCTGTCATAGACTCACAGAATCATAAAAGCCAAGCACGAAGTTTCAGAAGTGGTATGTTCGGTGAGACACATTTTAGAATGTGTGTTTGCATTGACAGTGGAGGTCACCGCAATAGCAATTTCAAAACAGAAGTAAAGGTGGAAGCCAGATCACAGAACATTAAAGAATAAAGATAATCTTTTCAATAATTTTAGAGACAATAGAAAGTATAATATTTTGTTATTAGATACAGAAAAATCCATATTTCAAAGAAATATTTTTATTAGTTTATCTGGTATAGAGGAGACTTGAAAATGTTTATAGCTAAAGAGAAGGAGCAGGCTGGGCGTGGTGGCTCATGCCTGTAATCCCAACACTTTGTTAGGTTGAGGTGGAAAGATCACTTGAGCCCAGGAATTTGAGACCAGCCTGGACAACACAGTGAGACCCTGTCTCTACAAACAAACAAACAAACAAAAAACACACAATTAGCTGGGTTGCGTGGCACACACCTGTACTCCTAGCTACGTGGAAGGCTGAAGCAGGAGGACTATTTGAGCCCGGGAGTTTAAGGCTGCATGTTGCAGTGAGCCATGCTCATGCCACTGCACTCCAGCCTAAGCTAGAGCAAGACCCTATCTCTAAAAAATAGATAGATAGATGGGCCAGGCGCGGTGGCTCAAGCCTGTAATCCCAGCACTTTGGGAGGCCGAGACGGGCAGATCACGAGATCAGGAGACTGAGACCATCCTGGCTAACACGGTAAAACCCCGTCTCTACTAAAAATACAAAAAATTAGCCAGGCTTGTTGGCAGGCGCCTGTAGTCCCAGCTACTCGGGAGGCTGAGGCAGGAGAATGCCATGAAACCGGGAGGCGGAGCTCGCAGTGGGCCGAGATGGCACCACCGCACTCCAACCTGGGGGACAGAGCGAGACTCCATCTCAAAAAAAAAAAAAAAAAAAAAAAGATAGATACATACATACATACATACTTACAAGGAGAGAACTTGAATACATAAGAGGTGATAACTAAGGGAACAAGGTTAGAGAAGCCAACAAGAGGTGGTGTTCAGGGCACAGATAGGCTCGTCTTGTAAGCAGAACAATACCTCCTCTAGGACGAGATAAGTGGGAGTATAGATGAAAACCATTTTGTGGATAGGGAAAAGGAAAATGTATTCATTCAATATTTATTGAGTATCTAAGATACACTGTATTGAAAAAAATTATCTGAAACCATGTTTTTCCTCCGCCCCCACACCACAACAATCATCAACATAGGAGACATCTGTGACGAAATGTGGGGTGTAGTTTTCCCCACACACCAAGTGGTAGACGCCAGCTAGATGTCCTTCAATTCAATTCCGAACCTGTCTACCTGGTGATAATGTCAGATCCCACAGGTAGAAGGCTCAGTCCTCAAAACTGTGCCCCGTCTCCCAGATAGCCACAGGTCTAGGCCTCTGGAACCGCTGACTGACCGGCTTCAAGTGGGGTTCCCATGACCCCCTGTTTGGGTTCAATTAATTTTCTGGAACAGCTCACAGAACTCAGGGAAACATTTATTTAGTGGTTTGATATAAAGCAAGCTTGTCCAATCCGTGGCTCACATGTGGCTCAGGACAACTTTGAATGTGGCCCAACACAAATTCGTAAACTTTCTTAAAATATTATGAGATTTTTTTGCAATTTTTTTTTAGCTCATCGGCTATCGTTTGTGTTAGTGTATTTTATGTGTGGCCCAATATAATTCTTCTTCCAATGTGACCCAGGGAATCCAAAAAATTGGACACCCCTGTTATAAAGGATTTTGCAAAGGATACAGATGCAGAGATGTGCAGGGCAAGGTGTGAGGGAAGGGGTGTAGAACTTCCATGCCCTCCCAGGGTGTGTCACTCTTCACGGACCTCCACATCTTCAGCTATCCAAAAGCTTCCAGGATCCAGTCCTCTTGGGTTTTTATGGAAGCTTCATGACATCAGTATTCCTTCCCCCAGGATATAGGGCAGGACCCTTCCTGGGAAGGACTTTAGAACCACAATCAGAAAGGTGGGGGAAGATTAGAGTCCTGCCTTGGGGCAGGTTAAAAGAGGATAGGAGAAAGATTCTGTTTCTTAAGGCCTAACACGACCAACATTATAACAAAAGACTCTAAGGCTATGGGAGTTATGAGCCAGGAACCATGGACAAAAACCAACATGTATCATAAGACCATGTGCACCAAGCACTATGCTGTGGAAATAAAAATGAACAAGACATGGCCCCTGACCTCAAGGAGCTCAGATTCTGTGAGAATCTGGAATAGTTTTTTAACCTCCAATAAAAACTATGAGCCAAAAGCTTCAATTGGTAGGATGAAGAGAGTTGATTGAACAGAAGCCTGGAGAGAGGTGAAGGTTATTCATCCAGGGCATCTGCAGAAAGAGCTTTTGGTTCTGAGGGCCCAGCTGAGGCTGAAGGGTTATGTATTTATTGTGGTCCCCATATTCACAAATATATTTTCTTCAGCATTCCTATGGAGTGAATTGTGTTTCCCCAAAGTCATATGCTGAAGGCCTAACCCCAGTGTGACTGTACTTGGAGATTGGGGCATTAAGAATGTAACTCAGGTGTCGAATGAGGTCATACAGGCAGACCCCTAATCCCATAGGTGTCCTAGAAATTTTTCTCTCTCTGCCCATGCACACACACAGAGGAAAGGACATTTGAGGACACAGAGAGAAGGCTGCTGTCTGTGAGCCAGAAAGAAGGACCTCACCAGAAACTAACCCCAGGGTGCCTTGATCTTGGACTCCAGTATGCAGAACTATGAGAAATAAATGTCTGTTGTTTAAGCACCCAGTCTGTGGTATTTTGTCATGGCAGCCCCAGCTGACTAATAAAAGCATCAGTTCTTGCACCTGTAGTCCCAGCACTTTGGGAGGCCGAGGCAGGTGGATCACGAGGTCAGGAGTTCAAGACCAGCCTGGCCAACATGGTGAAACTGCGTCTCTACTAAAAATACAAAAAAAAAAGTAGCTAGGCATGGTGGTGCGTGCCTGTAATCCCAGCTATTCAGGAGGCTGAGGCAGGAGAATTGCTTGAACTGAGACCTGGGAGGCAGAGGTCGCAGTGAGCCGAGATCATGCCACTGCACTCCAGCCTGGGCTACAAAGTGAGACTCCATCTCAAAAAAAAAAAAAAAAAAAGCCATCAGTTCTTCCACTTGGTCTTAGGAATAGCAAAGCACACAGTAGCTATGATCCAGAGATGAAGTGTGCAGAGAGAATCGGGGATCAAGGAGATCCTCAATACTGGTCCAGATACGGAACCATGGAATTCATGCTGGATAGAGATGGAACAGACATCCAGAGAAAATGCTGGATTGGAAGAAAATGGAGAAGACAATGTAATGACAGCAAAAGGTAAAGGAACAGAAGGAAGTCGATGATAGAAAACTGTGGTCTAAGATTCAGACACTAGTATTATCATTTCTGTATAATGGACAGTTTAGGGTGAGGGCAAGCACAAGATGTGGGTCTGAGAATAGGTGACTGCAGTGTATGAAAGTAACTGTTACTGAAGTCAAGGAAACAAAGTTTTAAGATGAGTTACTTAAGTAGGTTTTTAAATAACTCAGGCCCCAATATCCTCCATTGAAAAGATAGAACAACCAGTACATTGATAAACAACAGTGGTGGAAGTAGGTGGAGATACACAGCTAGGTGCATAAGTGATTTGGTTTGGATCAGTTTGGTTTATAACTTTAAAATAATCACCTGAAAGTAGCAAAAGGATCCTCCTTTCCTGGTTGAAAAAGATAATGGAACGTGGAAGAATCTGAGTGGTTTCCTCAGAAAATGCTTTAAGAGGGGTTGTGAGTTATGTCCTCTGAAGGGGAGGGTGGGAAGAGTAAGAAGTGGGGAAGAAAGGGTCTGTGGCTTACCTTCTGTTATCCCTAACTTCCTAATCTAAAAAATGAAGATAAATTTTAGAGCAAAACTGCTCTGCTTCCTATTTTTGAGTTCTATGAAATGCCCCTTTCTGCTTTAATCACTTTAAGTAAGCCTGTGTTCCTTGTTTAAGAAAAGAAAAAAAAGTTAATTTCTAATTGAGAAACTAAAAATTATTTGAAACTCATTGTCAGAGAAAACAGCCCAATGAAAGAAAGTGAAAAAGCATGTTGGATTCTGCTCTGCTGATGCCTAGTCTTGGCATTCTACTGAGAGTTCATTTTTGTTAGAAACCATAACAAGCTCCTGTCCATGCGATTATTAGTCTAAGGATCCCACTGCCCAGAGGGCATAAGTTCCAGGTGCCATGGACTGGTTTGGCTTTTCCATGTGGGCAACTCGCCCAAGATAACTTGATAATATCAGAACCACTTGAGACATTTCACGATGCTTCTAGTGATAGTTTTAAGTTACATTTCATGAGAATTCATCAGAACCATAAAGTGAAAATAGAAAACATTTCTTAATACAAAATGAGCACAAATAAATGAAGAGTATATTTATGGCCAATAGTATAATGTATTGCTAGATTTTCCAAAGAAATCCCCTTAATGTTTAAAAACTACAGCAAAATTAATTACATATACACATATATGCATATATCTATATATATATACGTATGTGTATACTACGTATGTGTGTTTATTCACATATACATATGTATAATTCTATAAGCCAAAAGTATTCATTATATAAATATAGATTAGAAACTAGTAAAAAAGTGAGGAAAAATGAAGTCCTAGAAGTATGGGGTGAGATTTTTCAATATATACTTTCATGTTAAGTATTTTACCTGTGAATGTATTGCTTATCTTCCAAAGAGGAAAATGAAAGCATTTAAATATTATAGTCACTAAAAGAAAAAAGATGAGATGAGAGATCAGAGCTTGTTTTAGCGTTTTTGATTTCCTCTGGATTCACGATTCACATGACTGCATAGTTTAGCTTTTTTTTTTTTTTTTTTTTTAAGAGGCTACTCAAGCAGGGATTGTTGTTTTCATTGCTTGGCTGAGTGTTTGGTCAGTTGTTTAGTTTTGAGTTGTGTTTTCCTAATAAAGAACCATCTCAGGATTGATTATTCCATGCCTTTTTATTCCTCATTCCCAAGACTACACCTTCCCTTCCTGCCTCTTTATCTATATAAATATTATTCCTCTAATTCAAGTTCCAGGATCTTCCCTTTCAGAATTTTGTATGTCTCTAATTAAAGTTCCAAGATCTTCCCTTTCAGAATTTGTATGTCATTTGTCTCAATCCCCTAAAATAAAGGAGCCCTATTTGGAGACATTATCGCCCCATGTGAAAACTTACTATATCCCTGCTTATACTACAACCTACAAGACTCTAAGGACTGCACCCTATATTTCCAATAGTACTTCTTTGTACCACATTTGTATTACATTTTTTTTGTTCATGGAATAGTCAAAGAGAAGCATTGCATTTCTAGTATTGACTTTGCTTGGTATCAGTTTTATTAACTAATGTTTTAATCACTTTTAATGTGTATTTTTTTATTCTCACCTTAATCATGGTAGTAGAAAAAGTAGTCTCAGACTCAAAAATAAGGATTTGGTCTAGCACAAGTTTTGAGAATCAGTCAGAATTTACAGGCTGAATGATCTTTATAAAGTTATAACAAATCCTTCCTGGGAGAGTAGCCTTGGTAAAACACTAGCAATGCAGGGCTTGTCTGTCCGAAGAGAGTGGAAAAAATCAGCGTCATGTCTATCTCCATTGCAGCACGCCGACCCACTGCAGTCCCTTCCATAGGTGAACTTTATCAAGTGTGAAAAGCATCCCAGGACCATGGGAGACACATCATTAGCAGGGAAAATATATATCTTTGCTGCAGCTCAAGGAGATGCAGTCCATTTAAATGAAGATAAAGAGGGCCAAACAAAAGAATTACAATGGAAAATTTGTTGCTGGACTGTCAGTAGAAGAGACATAATGCTGCCCTTTATCATTACTTGTCATGCCAGTGACAGACTATAAAACTCATACTGCTCTACGATTCTGTACTCATCACTTTCTGAGCCAACTTTTGCCTTGGCAGATGCTTGGCATGTTTTAGACATATGACTTATTGCCTCATTTAATCAAGCTTGCACAGGCAACAATGATCTATATTTTTGTAAATTACAAATTAGCCAACTTTCACTTATTCTTAGTGACAGAAGTGATATATACATATATGTATGCATGTGTATGTGTGTGTATATATATGCATGTGTGTGTATGTATTCTCTGAAGAACACCATTTATTTACTGCTTGGTAAAAAAAAAAATTTAAATAATGACTTCTATTCCTTCTGCCTGCCCAAGAAAAGGAAATTTATGCAATACTGTAGAATAGAAATGCAGTCATCCTGCATCATTGTTTTTCAGTGTTTATTGTCTTGGAAAAAAAAAAAAAAAACAGCCTAAGCAGGTTCCAGTACTAATAAACAGCCCTGCTGTGGAGGTTATTGGCAATTTAAAGGCCATATTACTTCATTTTGCTTTCCATTTTGCAAATACATTTTACACTGTTTTGGGAATTCCTTCTAAAATTTGGGGGAGCTCTCTGGCTTGACAGTGAAAGGGAACCATTACTCAGCAAATAAGCAAAATGTCCTGGAAATAATATTACCCATTTAAAAATGACTCCTTGGGCATTGATTAAGTTGAAACGAAGCGCATGTAGGCAATGCTAGTTTGTTGTCTTACCTAGGGAGAGAAATCATTTTCTAGAGTTCAGTAGTAAATAGGCAATTCATTTTGACATAACGAGGAAGAGTGCTGTTAACAGCCAGAGGTCACAAAAAGCAGAGATGAAAAAGACCTATTAGATCATTTTCTCCATTCCCTGGAGAAGAGGGCCAAATTATATTTCATAGTGCTTTTTCCAGTTTAGCTTTCAATTACTCAAGCAAGGGCTTTCACCACTTCAGACTTTTTCCAGGATCTTTATCTTGCCTCATGACCCCAGCCTTCCTAGATACGTTGACAAAGTACGAATCTTCGTCAGAATCAACCCTGCAGGTGATCACAAAAGTACTCTGTGCTCACAATTAGACCAGTATGTCTCAGAACTCATTTTCTTTTCTCCTTCAATGAATTTCAAAATCATTTCCTTAGTAATAACCCCTTTTGTCCTTCCCTACTCTACCTCTGTGTTCTGTGTTCTTATCACGTCCCTTTCACTCTTGAGTCTAAACGAGAGCTATTTCTTGGAAGAATAATCTGAAACAAATTCCTGCCATTTCCAAAGGCAAATGATCATTCAGAGGAATGCTATTTGGACAGATTACCAAGAACATCTCGAATGAATGAAAAAGAGAAATGAGTTCAAGAGAGAATGAGAAAAGCTGAAGTGGAGACTGCGAGTTTAGAAAACTCCTTCACAAAATCCCTCGCAAAATGGAGTAGGTAAATGAGACAGAAGCTGGAGCAAGGTGGAGAACAAAGAAGGTTTGCTTTCTAGGAGACAGAGATTGCAACACTTTTATTTGAAGATGGAATGTCTCAGTAGAAATACCGAAAATGAGGATGCAGGGAAGAGATGGGACACCTATAGGAGCCATGTTCTTGAGCAGACAAGAAAGGATGAGATCCTGTACACGAATAGAGAGGGCGGCCTTGTGTGGGTGCAGGGATGACTCGTTCATTTTAACAAGAAAAAAGGGAGAGCATATGAAGAGAGGTGCTTATGGTTTGGCAATTTGGTGGTGTGACTGGTGACCTCAGCTCTCTTTCAAAAAAGAACCGAATGGATTTTATGGCCTTTAACATCCACTTGGCTACTGCAAGTTTTCTGACTTCCATAGCAAATGAAGACAAAGTTTTCAGTCTCTTCTTTTTTGAAATAATTTATTTTTAATTTTTGTAGTTATATAGTAGGTATATATATTTACAGGGTACACAAGATGTTTTTTGATACAGGCATGCAATGTGTAATAATCACATGGAAATGGAATATCCATCCCCTCAAGCATTTCTCCTTTGTGTTACAAACCATCCAATTACATTCTCTGTTATTTTTAAATGTGCAATTAAATTATTATTGACGATAGATTAATCTGCATAGGCTCATACCCTATGACGCCCTACTTTTACCTCCAGGAGTACCTCCTAAAGAAAATTACAGATTCAGAAAACATTATTCACAAAAATATAAATTGTATAAAATTTATAATATCAATGCCGTGTACATGTAAACAATCTAAATCTTCAACAATAAGGAAAAGTTATGACATACTTAAAATAATACATATGATTTTATATAAAATATATAATACCATGGAAATTTTCAATGTTAGATTTAAAAGAACAAGTACACTTTGAATATAAACCTACACAAAACAGGAAAATATGAACAGTGATTGAACAGTGATTGACTTTGAGTGGTAAAACTCGGTGATTTTTTCCCCGTCTTTCCAGTTTCCTATATTTTCCAGGTCTTCTACAATAATTATATAATATTTTATAAGCACCTAATTCCCTGTATTGTCTGTTTCTACTTAGAAAATTCCCGACGAATACATTTGGGTTCCAGTTTGTTGGTTTGGTTTTGTTTTGTTTTCTCCTGACACATAGTCACTGGTGTTTATTGAGTACTTACAATATTCCAGGCACTGTTTTGCTGTGTGGTCTTAGGCAAATTTCTTAAACTTTCTGACCTTCATTTTCCTCATTTGTAAGAAAGAATAATTTTCATCATCTATAAAATGAGGATTAAATAAGTTAATACATGAATATACCCAAGAATCATGTCTGACAATATCATAAGCACTCAACACATATAGACACATTTATTATTATGTCCATATGTTAATTTGTCATATTTTGCTGCTTATGCTGTTGGTTCTTTTCATCCAAGAATCTAAGACGCATTTTTGGTCCCCTTAATACTTTCTTATATAAATTTTAAACCAAGACAATTCTTACATGGTTCTTTTCCTTTTCATGATTTAATAGCATTGTCAAGAAATGGGGCAATGCCTTGAGAGGACACATCTTTAGCAGGTCAATTTTATCAACAAGGGCAGACAGCCCATTTCCTGCATATTTCCTTCTATATTGCAGTACAAGAATATTATTAAGAACTGGGAGTTTCCGTAGCCTTGGGAATAGGACCAATTCCCAGATATTTAATTTAGTTCTGGTGTCATCTAAATTGAAATTTTGTCATAGCATTTTTCTCACAGTAACTGTTTAGAGGAATTCTTTTCCAATTTGTCTTTATTTATTGTGAAGTCAGGCCAAACCCCACGGGTCCTCACGGCTGTTCTTGTTAGCAGTTATCGGTGACATTAAATCACTAACACACATTATTTTGAGATTGGAGACCCTATCACTCAACCCATGTAGTGCCCTCTCCCATTACTTGGGTAAAGTCTTCTGAAAAAAACTGAAGAAAAATAATATGGCCATTAGCATGCGTGAGTCAGATACTTTTAAACTGGAAAGCAATGCAGAAATGAAAGTACTTTCAGGAAGGGAACAGAAGAGATTTTATTGCTCCCATATGATATCTGTGCTGCTATATGGCACCTAGGAGTTTTTGTTTTTCTCTTTTTTTATTTGGAGACAGAGTCTTGCTCTGTCCCGCAGGTTGGCGCTATGGATCTCTGCTCACTGCAACCTCCGCCTCTCTGGTTGAAGCAATTATCCTGCCTCAGCCTCCCTAGTAGCTGCAACTAGGCGAACGCCGCTATGCCCGGCTAATTTTTTGTATTTTAGTAGAGATGGGGTTTCAACTGTGTTGCTCAGGCTGGTCTGTAATTCCTGAACTCAGGCCATCCGCCTGCCTCAGCCTCCCAAAGTGCTCGGGTTACAGGCTTGAGCCACCACGCCCGGCCTATTTTTTGGTTTCTTTTTCTGAGACAGGGTCTCGCCCTGTCGCCCAGGCTGAATCACGCGATCTCAGCTCACTGCAACCTCAGCCTCCCGGGTTCAGATTCTCATGTCTCAGCCTCCCGTGTAGCTGGGACTACAGGCACGCACCACCACACCCTGTTAATTTTTGTATTTTAAGTAGAGACAGGGTTTCGCCAAGTTGGCCAGGTAGATCTCGAACTCCTGACCTCAGGTGATCTGCCAGCCTCGACCTCCCCAAGTGCTGAGATTACAGACATGAGCCACACCATACCTGGCCATTTTTGTTTGTTTGTTTTTTGCCTCTCCTGAATTATATACTTTTCTTTACTAGCTAAAGATTAATTTTTCCCTTTCTCAGAAATCCTGGCTTTGATTTTTTTAATTACTTTGGAATTTTTAAAAATAGCTCCGAATGAATCTGTAAGTCCCTTAAGTTCAGTGGTGGGTTCTGTGCAGCTTGCTGATTTATACGTGCAGCGTTGGGTTTTACTGGGGGCCTGTGACTTCCCCTTACTAATAATTTCCTTGATGTGGCTCATATTCACTTATAATCGTTTAGGTCCATAGTTCTCATTCCTCATTCTGGTTTTGTCTTAGAAAAACAAGTAACAGAAAATGATTATTTTTATGGGAAAGAATTACTCTTAGTCCCAGTTTTTAGAGATGATCATGGATACGGTTTGGCTCTGGGTCCCCACCCAAATCTCATGTCAAATTATAATCCCCAATGTTGGAGGTAGGGCCTGGTAAGAGGTGACTGAATCTCAGAGGTGGATTTTTCATGAATGGTTTAGCACCATGCCTTGGTGCTGTTCTCATGATAGTGAGATCTCATGGGTTGTTTAAAAGTGTGTAGCACCTTCCACCTCACTCTCTCTCTCTTGCTCCTACTCTGGCCACGCGATGTGTGTGCACCTGCATCACCTTCTGCTGTGATTAAGTTTCCGGAGGCTTCCCTAGCCATGCTTCTTGTATAGCCTATGGAACTGTGAGCCAATTAAACCTCTTTTCTTTATAAATTACCCAGTCTCCAGTACTTCTTTATAGCAAGGCAAGAACAGACTAAGTCATTACGTCAAATCGTCTCCCAAAAGGTTACTTATCCAAGCTATGAATATGCATGTACAGGTAAAAATAACCATCAGTTAACAGTAAAACAGCTTAAAAACTACATAACCTGATGTTTGGCAAAATACAATAAGAAGGTGGTGAAGTAGTTGGAGATTTGTGAAATTTATAAATAGGATTTTGCCTCTAAAGGCTTTAGAGAGAAAAAGCACAAATATACTGGTTCTTTTGATGATTTTTCTTTGTTAAACTAATTTTTAAAGTAGTTTCTTCATATCTCAAGACAAACAATCTTGTAAAATGTTCATTTCTGACAGTCTTAAAGATTAAAGGGACTACTGAAAGATAAGAAGTGAGTTTTCTTAGAAGAATGAGAAGAAGATAAGATATTTAATAGATACATTGGTAAATACGGGGGATTAGCTAACATAATTAAGTTGAATGTTATTCAGCTCCCTGATATCCGATATGATTGATAATGAAAGGAAGGCTAAGAGCAGGCAGAGATCTCAATAGTCGCTAGATGCAAAGAGCAGACCACACAGCTAAGATGAGAAGAGATGAGTTATGCAGAGAAGAATTGACACAGACATATGCATGTCCGATGTTAAGAAATCTATAATCACATGGATTTAGACTGGAAGCTAGGAAGTTTTCAAACAAGGTATTCTTGATTAACCTATACTGCAGCGGGGGGGGAAATTACAAGGTCAGGAGGTTTTTCTTGTTAATAACTTTGGTCCCGACACTTTAATGTCTATGCATGCTATTTGCTTATTTTGACAGCTACTGTGCTCTATATTGAAAGCATTTGTCATTGTCAATAATCAGACTTTTCTGTCTGTATAGAATATTGGGTATTTAGTGGACTGGGAAGAGTTGTTTTGGGGAAATTTTTATAGCAGATAGTTCTTAAAATTTTTGCTGGAGATTTCCTCCACATTCAACCAAAATTTATCTACATATACATTTTACAAAAAGAGTCAAAAGGACGTTAAAACTGAGTAGACACCCTTGTGCAGTGTTGCTGGGAATGTAAAATGGTGCAGTCACTATGAAAAATAGTATGGTGGTTCCTCAAGAAATTAACAATAGAACTACCATTTGATCCAGCTATTCCTCTTCTGCGTATATGCCAAAACAACAACAACTGAAAGCAGTCTCTTGAAGAGATATTTGTACACCCATGTTCACAGCAGCATTATCCACAACAGGCAAAAGGTGAAAGCAACCAAAATGCCCACCAACTGATGAATGGATAAACAACATGTGGTGTATAAATACAATGGAATATTCATTCAGCCTTTAAAGAAAGATAATTCCGACACATACTACAACACGGATGAACCTTGAGGACATTGCACTGAGACAAGTAAGCCAGTCACATGAAGACAAACTGTATGATACCACAGATATGAGTTATCTGGAGTAGTCAAACTTACAAAAGCAGAAGGTATAATGGTGGTTGCCTGAAGCTGGGGGGAGAGGGAAATGGAGAGTTGTTGTAATGGTTTTAATTTTGCAAAATGAAAAAGTTATGGAGGGTAATTGCACAACAATGTGAATATGCTTAACACTACTGAACACTTAAAAATGATTAAGAAAGCACTTTTTTATTATTACTATTATACTTTAAGTTTTAGGGTACATGAGCACAATGTGCAGGTTTGTTACATATGTATACATGTGCCATGTTGGTGTGCTGCGCCCATTAACTCATCATTTAGCATTAGGTATATCTCCTAATGCTCTCCCTCCCCGCTCCCCCCACCCCACAACAGTCCCTGGAGTGTGATGTTCCCCTTCCTGTGTCCATCTGTTCTCATTGTTCAATTCCCACCTATGAGTGAGAACATGCGATGTTTGGTTTTTTGTCCTTGCAATAGTTTACTGAGAATGATGGTTTCCAGTTTCATCCATGTCCCTACAAAGGATATGAACTCATCATTTTTTATGGCTGCATAGTATTCCATGGTCTATATGTGCCACATTTTCTTAATCCAGTCTATCGTTGTTGGACATTTGGGTTGGTTCCAAGTCTTTGCTATTGTGAATAGTGCAGCAATAAACATACCTGGGCATGTGTCTTTATAGCAGCATGATTTATAGTCCTTTGGGTATATACCCAGTAATGGGATGGCTGGGTCAAATGGTATTTTTAGTTCTAGATCCCTGAGGAATCGCCACACTGACTTCCACAATGGTTGAACTAGTTTACAGTCCCACCAACAGTGTAAAAGTGTTCCTATTTCTCCACAACCTCTCCAGCACCTGTTGTTTCCTGACTTTTCAAAGATCGCCATTCTAACTGGTGTGAGATGGTATCTCATTGTGGTTTTGATTTGCATTTCTCTGATGGCCAGTGATGATGAGCATTTTTTCATGTGTTTTTTGGCTGCATAAATGTCTTCTTTTGAGAAGTGTCTGTTCATGTCCTCGCCCACTTTTTGATGGGGTTGTTTGTTTTTTTCTTGTAAATTTGTTTGAGTACATTGTAGATTCTGGATATTTCCAGCACCTGTTGTTTCCTGACTTTTTAAAGATCGCCATTCTAACTGGTGTGAGATGGTATCTCATTGTGGTTTTGATTTGCATTTCTCTGATGGCCAGTGATGATGAGCATTTTTTCATGTGTTTTTTGGCTGCATAAATATCTTCTTTTGAGAAGTGTCTGTTCATGTCCTTCGCCCACTTTTTGATGGGGTTGTTTGTTTTTTTCTTGTAAATTTGTTTGAGTACATTGTAGATTCTGGATATTAGCCCTTTGTCAGATGAGTAGGTTGCAAAAATTTTCTCCCATTTTGTGGGTTGCCTGTTCACTCTGATGGTAGTTTCTTTTGCTGTGCAGAAGCTCTTTAGTTTAATTAGATCCCATTTGTCAATTTTGGCTTTTGTTGCCATCGCTTTTGGTGTTTTAGACATGAAGTCCTTGCCCATGCCTATGTCCTGAATGGTATTGCCTTTTTATGGTTTTAGGTCTAACATGTAAGTCTTTAATCCATCTTGAATTAATTTTTGTATAAAGTGTAAGGGAGGGATCCAGTTTCAGCTTTCTCCATATGGCTAGCCAGTTTTCCCAGCACCATTTATTAAATAGGGAATCCTTTCCCCATTGTTTGTTTTTGTCAGGTTTGTCAAAGATCAGATAGTTGTAGATATGCGGCATTATTTCTGAGGGCTCTGTTTTGATCCATTGATCTATGTCTCTGTTGTGGTACCAGTATCATGCTGTTTTGGTTACTGTAGCCTTGTAGTATAGTTTGAAGTCAGGTAGCATGATGCCTCCAGCTTTGTTCTTTTGTCTTAGGATTGACTTGACAATGCGGGCTCTTTTTTGGTTCCATATGAACTTTAAAGTAGTTTTTTCCAATTCTGTGAAGAAAGTCATTGGTAGCTTGATGGGGATAGAAAGCACATTTTATATTACATGTATTTTACCACAGTTTTTTTTAACAACAACAACAAAGAAAACCTGAATGGGTGAAATGAAGAAGTGATCTAAAAGAAGTTAGAGATTTGTTCTCCTATGTCAACATTGACGATTCAAATGTTATCTGTATAGAGTTTTTTTCTTTAAAAAACTATGTTATATGGTATATTTTCCTAGAATTAAACTACTTTGTAACAGTTACTGAGTAAAGCCTTAATAGTATCTTTGGCAAAATTCTTAAATTATTTTTTCGGGTCAAATAGTAGAATACTGAACCACCAACTTTGTGTAATGCTGATGATAAGATATTTACATTTGGGCATTTGAACTGAATTATCAAGTACTTTGCACAAATAAAGTTTGTAATCTATATAGCCTGTTCTTTTGCAATACATAGAATGTTTAAATGTAATAAAAGTACTGAATGATTAAAAATCAGAGACATTTCCATTGTTATGAAAATGGATTGATTATGGTAAGTTCAAAACAGCAACAGTATTTCATAGACAGACCTCTGAGTTTTAACCATTTTCTGTTTACATCTTTCTTTTTCTTTGAGGTAAAAGTTATGTGATTGGAAAAAAAAGATATAGATAAAATAATTTGGAATTATAGTTAATTTTATATTGCCTGATTTGGAGAAAATACAAAGTTCTTATTCTAGATTCATGTAAACAGAACAATTGTAAACTATAAATTCTACTCAGATTACTTCATTTTCATTTAATCTCGGAAGACCTTTCATTACAACTATTTTTGAAAAATATAAAATGCTTAGAAAAAATATATAATTGAAACATCAGACAAAACCAGTTCTTAAATAGTTCTTAAAAAAATACTGTGGAAAGGGAAAAATAAAATTCAAATATTTCCTTTCTAACTGAGTATGCATTACCTTTTCAAAATGGAAATAATGATGTAATGAATGTACAAATCAAATTTGTAATTAATTAGCTGAAATAAAAGCTTCATTGCAGATATGCTACATTTTTTGTATAGGTGGTGTTTAGCCTATTACCAAAATGTCAAATATTTTGTGTAAAATAATCTATTATTTGCCTCTTCCCAAATGCATTCTAAGAGTAGATGTTCTATTGATACACAAGATGACAAAACAAATAAATCTTTTAACTATAGCTCTCTCTCTCCCCCTATCTCTTACACATTGTCTTTTTTCTGAAAAAGGTCTTAACTTCTTTATGCATGGTGGCACCAGTAATCTTTTTTTTCATTTCAGAGACCTTATCTATAAGGTATTGCCCACATAACTTTGATATATGAGCCTTTTATAGAAAGAAGAACACACCCATGCACAATCCCAAACCTGGGAAAAAGCTTTCCACAAGGCACACAGGGCACTAGGTCTGGGGCTGTTTACTACTCCATAACTCCATAAAGGGCCATGCCATGGTGAATAAATAGGTGTTGTGTTCTAGATTAAGACTTGGTGTTTTGTTTCTTTTTTGTTTCTAATATTTTCTCCAGAACTATTATACATTCAAAGCTATCCTGAAAATATATACAGTTGCCCCTTGAACAACAGGGGTTTCAACTGTGCAGGTCTCCTTATGCATGGATTTTCTTCTGTCTCTGCCACCCCTGAGACAGCAAGACCAACTCCACTGCTTCTTCCTTCTCCTCAGCCTACTCAACGTGATGATAAGGATGATGACCTTCATGATGATCCACTTCCACTTAATAACAGCAAATATATTTTTCCACTGAATTGGTTGCCATGTTTCCTAAGTGTCAGGATTCCCTTTCCACTTCTTTTTATCCTTATAATTTATTTATTGAAAAAAATCAAGCCCTTGGTCTTGAGGAATTTCCCATCATTTGGATTTTGCCCATTGTATTCCTGCTGTGTCATTTAACATATTCTCCAATCCCTTTGTATCCCATACATCCGTAGTTATGTGGCAGGCCAAGTATCACTAACAGCTGAACCGGCAGGCCTCCGTAACAACAGTTTCAGCACTAGCTAAGTGATTAAGTTAAATAATAAAGCTGAAAGAGCCGGTGCTTTTATACAAAGGCTGGAATGTAACAAAAGCTCACCAAGAGTTTTGCCTGGGCCTTTCTTGGGCCTTGAAGCACGACAAGATAATAAAAGAATTCTTAATAGGACCTGTTTAGGATTAAACAAGTTTTTATTGGGGGTCTGAAGAAACTCCCCAGACCTCCACAAACAAGTTGTACTGAGAGTCTAAAGGAACTCTTCAAACTTCCATGATTTAACAGGAGACAAGATAAGGGGGCCGGGTGCAGTGGCTCACACCTGTAATCCCAGCACTTTGGGAGGCTGAGGTGAGTGTATCACTTGAGGTCAGGAGTTTGAGACCAGCCTGGCCAACATGTTGAAACCCCATCTCTACTAAAAATTAAATAAAATAAAATTAGCCTGGCATGGTGGTGCATGGTTGTAGTCCCAGCTACTCGGGAGGCTAAGGCAGGAGAATCACCTGAACCTGGGAGGTGGAGGCTGCAGTGAGCTGAGATCACACCACACACAACAGAGTGAGACTCCGTCTCAAGAAAACAAACAAACAAACAAACAAACCAACAGGTAATCACTCCCGGCACCTGGAACCATCTAGATTAAGTAAATTTACTGAAGCTCCAGAGGAAGGTCTTCAAAATTCAGACCTTAGTTATAGATTAGAAGAAGTTAATCACTTACGTTTTTAGACGAATACACACTGACATGTAGACATGTAGCTCAGATGGTATGTAAGCTCTGAAAACCTTTGTAATTTTGAGTTGGTCTGGCAATATTTTCTAGGCCTGGTTACAGATTGTACCGAATTACAGGAATAAACTCTCTTCTTTCCTAGTTCATCTGGGTCTCGTTATTGGGCAGAAAGAATAAACAGCCCGATCCTTGGACTGTTCTGGGAACAGTTAGACCTAAAGCTGGGGTCCCCAACCCCTAGGCAGCAGACCAGTACCCATGTGTGGCCTGTTAGGAACCTGGCCACAGCAGGAGGTGAGCAGCAGGTGAGTAGGCATTACCACCTGAGCTCTGCCTCCTGTCAGATCAGCAGTGCCATTAGATTCTTGTAGGAGCCAAACTCTATTGTGAACTACACATGTGAGGGATCTAGATTGCGTGCTCCTTGTGAGAATCTAATGCCTGGTGATCTGAGGTAAGATAGTCTCATCCTGAAACCATCCCTCCCCAGTCCCCATGGAAAAATTGTCTTCCATGTAACTGGCCCCTGTGCCAAAAAGGTTGGGGACCACTTATCTAAAGAAATGATTAAATTCAGATGCAATGCATTTTACAAGAATACTTCATAGGTGGTGATGTGTCTTCCTATCAGGAAAACATAATAAGTGATTATCACTCCTTGTCTGATGTTAGCAGCCTGTAATGGTTTGATCCATTAATTCATTAGGAATTGTAAAATGGTGACATTCTATCTTTTCTTCTTTTTATATTAGCAAAAATATATTTTAGCTATTTATTTAATTTTTTTCCCAGCTATTTCCCAAATAACTTGTGATGCTTTGCATATTCAAAGAATAGAAATAAGACATCCAGAGATAGAACCAGCTGAAATCATACTAGAAGCAATTAAACATGGTTTCAATAATTCTGTTCCTTTCTTAGATGGACTTTTTTGTGCTCCAGAGATAATTGTGAAATGGCTATAGTCAAATGCTATCAAAAGGGACTGATTTAGTGTATTCTACTAGGACACGAAGAGATTGACAATTTTCTGGAATTTAACTAGAGACTTAAAATATTTATGTTTCTCCAGTATAAAGAATATAGAAAATGTCTTTATAGGCCTGCTAAGTAGAAAGTTATCCTTAACATTTCCACTTGCAGTCAAAATATATACATGACATATGCCAAGTAGATTAAAAAATTTAAGAATATCTTATATTCTCTAGTTGTAAAGTATTCCTATCACTCTGGTAAAAACCTCAAAATACCCAGAATAAGAGTTGCACTTAATAGTATATTCTTGTTGTGTAAGGATTAACTGGCAAATTTTAGATATGTTTGTTTCTGTGTATTTATAATCCATTACATTTCAGAACTCATAGCTAAGTATCACCCATAATAACTAGCACATATTCTACATGATCTTATGGCAATTAGCCAACACCAAAGTATAAACATCAAAGAAATTTCATCACCATAGGTGTGTACTTAAACATAGAAATCCATATCTCCAGATCAATAGTGTATACTGGCCCCTCTTGCTCTCCCCTTGAGATGTAAATTAGGAAATTCAAAGGAAACAAAAAGAACTAAGCAACCAGTGGCTGGTCCTCCATACCAGCTGCTGAGCCTGGGGCAGCGGTTGGCATGACCTTTAGTGAGTCTTCCACTTAGCAATGTCCTGGCCAGGCTTTCTAATACTGATGGTCACTAGCTTGTCAGCCCCCTTGGGAACAATCCCTCAAAGCTTTCTAAACTGTGACTGCATTTTTCTGACATAATAAGCATAACTTATTGAACAGATTTAAATCTTTGATGAACTAACAGTGCTTCAAAGTCATTATTCTGACATTAGTGGCAGTCTCATAGACAGTGAACTGTACAAGATCAGATGGATCCCACAGTGACCAGAGAAAAAGCCCTGGAGTTTGTTTTTTGACTGGCCCTGTGATACATATTCACTTTATTTTGATTTGTCTCTTTCAAAAGTGAGACATAGCCAAAAGAAAACACCAAAATACCAACCACTGGGATGCTTTTAAAAGGAAAAACTAAGGATTTGAGAGGACTGGATCTACTCAGTAAGTAAAATATCACAAGGGAAATTATAGAATTAGAAAACTAGAAGGAATAATTGAGATGAGCCAGTCACACACCCTTAATCTTATAGCTGAGGAAAATGAGGTCATATGGTGTGAAGTCACACAGCCAGTCAGCAACAGGACTAGGACTCATTTCTTTGACTCTTTTGACTATGCAGAGTGCTGAAGGTTAGCATTTTTGGTGTTTAGTTGCTTCCCTAAACACTAAATTCACTAATGAACGGTTATTCTCCATATAAATGTATGGCACATGAGTGAAATCTCTGAAAAAAAAGAGGAAAATATATTCTCCAAAACTGCTAAATTTGGTATTCCCAGTAACATGATGTCAAAATTTCATTGGAATACAACTTTTCATCTCATTATTCCCTCACAGAGACACAATAAACCCTGGCAAAAACTGCTATTTTTGAAGTTGTATTCATTTTTCCATATCATCAGGATATACTGGCGCTCAGTGGATTTTAACAGTAATTTATTCACTGGTTGTCTGGACCATGGACCAAAAAAATTATACAGAGTTTTGCAAATGTCTCAAAGTCACTAGGCAGATCTGCCTGGCTTATAAATAAAACCTGTAAATTTCCTTGGTATTATTTAAAATTAAAGAAGTTCAAAAGTGATCTTCAAAAATGCAATACTTGAATTAAAATAATAGAAATTTATGTTTAAAATCATGTTAATAATATTTTAGAAATGAATCTAAACCCTCTCCAGAGAACCCTTGACTAAAATATGGTCTTTTGTCTGACATTTGCTTCAAAATAAGAGAAATGGGGGGAGTAAATTGGCAAATAGATGGGGCACAACTGATCATGGGTTAATGGCTGTTGGGGCTGGATGAAGGATATTTTTTAAAATAGGAGTAATAGTATCTAATTTTATATATGTTCAAAATTCTCCATAATATAAGTTTTAAAATAAGAAAAAAAGAGAAATGAATCTAAACTCTGTTCATGCCAAAGAAAGGCAAAATGTTTTTAATTTAAAGCCATCTCTACCATCTTCAGTAAATCCCTTGTATAAGAGTTTAATTTGCTAATTAGTCTGATGATACCTGCGTTCATCATGAGTTATGGGTAATTGGATGTTACAATGAACTACTAAGAGAGAAAGGACCCCTCAAAGTGCAGTCAACCAGATCATTATCTGAGGCAGAGCAAGCTAATTATCACCATAAAGTTCAAACTAGAAGAACTGATCTAAACATCTAATGGACACTATTGAAGGGTCAAACCCCTTATGCTTAGTGAATTCACACTATACAATCTTTTTAGTAAATTAAAGTGGGCTTTGATAAAGGAAAAATATGCAGTATCAGAAAATTGTGTACAGAAAAATAAAAAACATGTAGAGACAGTCCTCACTGAGTTCTAGAGAATTTCCTATAAACCAAAGAATACAAAAGTCTAAATCCAAAGTTGGGACAACCATTCTCAGGTGACTTAACCCTTTGACTCTCACTTTGGAAGATCTGGGAAGTTAGAATATTCTAGAACAATTTCCTGTAATGAAGCTATAGGAAATTACTCATTTCTCCTCCTCTCTCCCAAGAGAGGCCCCTTTAGTCCTTGGGTGTCAGGGAGGAAAAAAGTAAATGCATCTTGAACTGCTGAGGTGGTACTCATAGTGTGACATTTGACAAATGAATAGTGAAGGGGGAAAACATATTTTAGTGGGCCTAACAAATACTGATGATCTGTGTTTAGTCCCCAGTGACTGTTGAGACACTATTTCCATGAGACAATATCTTCTGCGGTCCAAACAACCAATTTACAATTAAACATATAGAATGCCACTTGCTTGTAAATTGATGATATGGAAAGATTTCAATGCCTAAATAAATTACAGTAATGAGATTATAAAGTTTTCTTAAATATTTATTACTGTGCATAATCGTGACAGCACGTGGCCCTTTCAAGATACTGACACATAATGGCGTCCTTGTATTGGGCACTCATCACTTAGTCATTGCCTTTGATTGTGCAGAGGTGTCATTTGTGTCTTCTTTAGTCCCCTGACAAGAGTGTAAAGCTGCAGTCTTACACACAGGCAGTGTGTTGTATAGCCCATAGAATCTTTCTTTGCGGCTTGCACACAGTGGAGAAGGGAGGCCATCGTGTTGGGGAGCACTGAGCAGAGGGGCAGGAGCAAAGAGGCACACAGTAGAATTTGCCTCCTGGTTGAGATAGCACAATACTGCTTGTATACTCATATTTGTTAGTCCGTGGCTTGCTGAAACTGCTTCCTTTAATTTGCAAGATATACAAGATGATGAATTATCAAAATCTCACCAGGAAAAAGAAAATTCTCAATTTTTTGTCATTCGGGCTCAGCATTCAAAGGCATTTCTTCAGATAAAAATGCTGTTTTTATTCATACATACAAGTGACTTACTAGTCTTCGATTATTGGCTTAATACATAAATGTTTGTTGAATGAACACTGACGAGTCTCACTCAAGCCTAATTCAAAGCTTGACTGTCCACCACATTCTAGAAGGAAAAAACAATCCCCTAAATCCTTTATGTTTTATAGGTGAGACTATTCAGGCTTCGAGAGTTTGCATGACCTACTCATATGTATCACCATTGTAGACCTCCCTCCCAGGCCTACTCTGATTCCGACCCTGGAAAAAGAGTTTGCTTTTCATAGTCGTATCTTCATATCCTTGTTACTTACATGAAGAACAAAATAGAGGGGAACATATTTTGAGCTAAAACACTCTCGTGGAAAATCTCATCTGTATTTGTTTGTTTGTTTTTGTTTTTGTTTTTTTGAGACACAGTCTCACTCTATTGTCCAGGCTGGAGTGCAGCGGTGTGATCTCAGCTCACTGCAACCTCTGCCTCCCGGGTTCAAGCAATTCTCCTGCCTCAGTCTCCCAAGTATCTGGGATTACAGGTGCCTGCCACCATGCCCGGCTAATTTTTGTATTTTTAGTAAAGACTGGGTTTCACCATGTCGGTCAGGCTGGTCTTGAACTCCTGACATCAGGTGTTCCACCCACCTCTGCCTCCCAAAGTGCTGGGATTACAGGCATGAGCCACCATGCCCTGCTCCATCTGTATTCTTTTATAGTGAAAATTAGAAAGCCAAATACTGTTTTCATTGACTCATTTGTGAAATATAGAACAGTCAATAAAAAGGGAAATTAAGATTTTATAAAACTACACTAGTTAATAAGAAATGAGAATGAACCTCTGTGCACAGAGAAACTCCAACACAGAGTAATTCTGACATCTGTTACATTGGATAGCAGGAAGGAATCACAAATCCTACATGAATCCCTATTGCTACAGATCATGCAAAGAGACTTAATAATATTGCCTTTGACTGAAGACATGCAGAGAACGTTTGAAAAGTGAAAAATACAGAGCATACAGCATACTAAGTTTCCACTTCAATGAATACTAGACTGTACCTGTCAGAGATTCCAATAAAACCCTCATAATGTCTTAGATATGGCAGAATGAAAGCAGAGGATATAAAGTATGTAAGTACATAGCCCCAGAAAGGCAGCAAATGCTCTTATTTGACGTAATAAGAACTGAGAGCTTGATGCATTTTGTCACAGACAGTAGGAAATATTTTATTCTGTGAATAAATTATCGGATTTGATTTTGTTTCCACTATTTGTTTTTAATTAGGCAGGAAACAGTTCCAAATTTAAATAGCTAAGAAATATTTCCGAATCTTTAATAGGTACGTTCCAAACGACTGTATAGTATTTCATCTGCAGCCAGTCACCTTTCCACTTCAAATCAGAAGCCAGATGCTAAACTTGCTTGCTAGTTTGCTATTAACTTGTGAGGGAAAAAATCTGTTTGGTTCTTGTTGATATGACAGATATTTATCTTTCATGTTGTTTTACGTACGTTATTTTCAATACACAAAATACTAGGCAAAGCCTTGCTGTAAAGAGCTCTTTTGTTGGAAAGAGCCCATTTCCAGGATTTTCATCTGACTTTACCCAGAAGGACCAGAAGGCAGAAGCCCATCTTTGGAGTGTTGGCTAGGATGACACGCTGTGGCTGTCAGCCAGCAGTAACTGCATAACAGACCTCTGGCATGTCAGTGACTTTTGTGTTCAAAAAAGGGCAATATTTGCAATTTACAAAGCATTCTGGAAAGTGTAAGATCTAAAAATCTTATTAGTATCTCCCATCTAGATGAGGAGACAAGAATGTTACCTCAGGATTCATCAGTCACATACTCTCTATGCACAAACAACTGTGAATAATTCAGCTGCAACTAATGTTTTGCGGTTTTTCTGTGCATTCTCTACTTCCTACTTAGAACACTTGAAGGATAAATTGGAAGAATACATGGCCAGATTTTCCAAAGTGAGGATTGTTCGCACCAAGAAAAGAGAAGGACTCATCCGGACCCGTCTCCTGGGAGCATCTATGGCCAGAGGAGAAGTCCTGACGTTCCTGGACTCCCACTGCGAGGTCAATGTGAACTGGCTGCCTCCACTCCTCAGTGAGTACATGTTGCTACGCACCATCCTGGGATGCCTCAGGGAGAGTGAGCAGTTTGCTTCTATTTAGTTTGCAATCAACAAACGCTAGAGGTCCCTTCTACAAGTTTTCCAATAGAAGCCTTGAATTTTATATTTACCACTGCTGAAAACAGTTTTCTAGGTAACAGTTTTAGGCAGTATTCTAGGTAATGCCATAAAATTGGCATTTTAAATAATACCAACTTCAATCTAACTTACAGTTTAAAAAAGGTTTCATGTATCTTAGATATCCTCCTTTAGTGTAGTCAAATTCAAAGAAAAAAAGTATTCCAAAACTCTTTTATAGTCCTGTAACTACAGCAAGATTAAAATACACACACACACACACATACACACACACACACATTGAACAAGTATTACAGGATTATTAAGAAAAGAGGAAGGAAAATTATTCATCCCCAGAATACAGTTAAAGTGTAAGCACCTTGACATTTTCTAGGATTTACAATGCCGTTTCTTTTCTGTTATTCTCTCCACTTCTGGCACCATCCTATAGCCCTAAATATACAGTTCCCTGTATTTACATAGATTCCTTCCACACAGTGCAGCTGTCCAGGTGCTATGTCTTAAATGCTCACAATATGGCTAAGCTGAGGGAAAGAAGATTATGTCATAACACACTTGAACTGTTAGAAACACAAAAGAACTGAAAGTAATTTAAGCTAGAAAACATACGTGTGGTTCAGTTCAAGCTTCATTACTTTTGTTTTAAAATGAAGTAAAATATAAAGTCCAGTTGATGTACCCTAAAACTTAAAGTATAATAATAGTAAAATAAAATTAAATAAAATTTAAAAAAAGAAATAAATTGTCAGCTCGAAAAAAAAAAACCCCTCCTTCTAAAAAGTTCTCGGTGCACACATCGTGTTCTCCTTCCCGACTTTGCTAAATCAACTTTTATTGTAAAAATATCCCTGACCTTGGAACTAAAGTCACTAGCAACTGCCTTCACAATAGCTGTCTCAGAAAGAACAATTTGCTGTTGACTACTGTGTAGGTTTTCAGCAAGAACCAGCAAAGCTCCATTAGTAAAAGATGTGGGGGGGGGAAATCAATTGAAACTGTGTAGGATTTAAAACAGGAAACAACCAGCACCCAACACCCTCCACCACATTGCCCAGCCACATACCCCTGCACAGGTGACTGCCCAGTTATCCTAATCAACTGAATGTTTAGGTGCCCCTGCAGTCAGAGACTCCTCTGAGCCTTTAATTAGAAGTACCTTGTCCAAGGACACAGCAATTTAGAGCTTCATCAGCAACAGTGAGATTCCCTCAAACAGAATTTGACCTATATGGTGTTGAATACTCAAGGAAGTCAGCAAAAGGCCTAATTTATTTATGAACCAAAGCAAATCCCTAAATGCCAATTATTGAGTCTCTGATTGTCCACTATGAATCTAACTAAAAAGAAGAAGATAGAAAAAAAAAAGAGTAAGAGAAACCCACAACCCACATTTTCCCATTAAAGTATTTCATTTCCTGTAGTCCTGATGGATAAGAAATGATTCAAGCTCAGCATCACTATCTTTCTTATTTTCCTCTATCAGTGTCTTGACACATCATCCAAAATGAGAAAACAGGCAGAGCCACACAGTTTCTTGGCTCATTTTTCACCTTGGGATTATACCTGAATTTCAATTTCCTATTAAGTCTGTTTGTTTGATCCCTGGAAATTGAAATGTAGGCACAAGCCTTGGATGAAAAATTAGTCATGCTGCTTTCAACCTAAGCTAGTACAGCTGGATAAGAGTGAAAAGGAAATTTGAAGGAAAAGTTGACAGTTACTTTAACAGACACATTCTCTTCGGGTCACCTTGGGACTCCTTGATGGTCAAGGAACTTGTAAATCAACCTGATTCTGAATTTGATTGAAGAAAGTCACTGAAACGTTAATACTAAAATACCTGCAGGGATGAGAGAAAAAATATTCTGGACCCAGCAACGATGGTCTCCTCTGTCAAAGACATCTCTGGGGAAATACCATTCAGTAAAACCCATTATATGGCTTGCCCTGGTAAAAAAACAAATGCTTAGCCATCCCTTGGTGCAGATTAACTAGAAATGGTGCTGGGGAGTCTCTTCATCTGCTAATTAAATTAAAGTAAGACAGAGCCCAGCTCTGGCTTTCTGTGGCTTACCAGGGCCATGCTCTAAAATCGCACCCTTTCCACACTCCAGTATCCTGCATTCCCCTTCTCCTGTTTTATTTTTTTCCCATCTCATTTATCACCTTTTAAAACACTATATAATTTAGTTATTTATTATGTTTATTAATTGTCTTTGCTTCATTCCTGAAGACAGAAATTTTTGTGATGTTATTCATCATGGTATCCCCAGAACCTAGAAAAAGTGACTAGCACATAATTTCTAATCAATAAATAATTGCTGAAATATGAAAAGAATGACTGGATGGATAAATGGATGGATGGATGGGTGGATGGATGGATGGATGGATGTACGGACAGACAGATGGATGAATGGATGGATGGAAAGGCATATAGACCTAGAGGTGAAAGTTTTCACAAAATTCTGTGGTTTCCATCCCCTGTTTCATCAGTGTCATCGAAATACAGCCACTTATTATTATAACCAGTAAAACCTTATGCTTTTTATCCCATGCTTAAGAGAAACTTCTGAAGCAAACGGACAGTTTCCTTACTGCAGGAACTTTATCCCCAACACAAATTACATTTACTCCACAAACTCTGGGGAAACAAAATATGTTATGGAAATAACCAAACTTCGTAATTGTGCTAAATGATATCTGTTGTTTATTTGTTTATTGTCACATCTAAAGGTCTTCTGAATAACAAGAAGTTCTGCCTATTAGACAGCATTGGTCTGTTACAATAAATATTAACTAAATTCACATTCTTGGAAAGAAAGATACCTCACAGATAGCTATTCTAGCTAAACCAAAGGATGCAAATGCCAGTGCCCTGTGCTAGCTGTTAATGTCATCACAATAACCATAGCCACATAGGAAAGGAAGATGCTGGAACTGAAAAAAAAACAAATCACCTCTCTGCTACCATGAGAAGCACAATGGAACACTCGAAAGGTCAGGTTTAAAATTGGATTGTTAAACAGAGGTTGCATCTTGTTTATTGCTCTCAAAAGCTGCATAACCCTTGATAAGTTATTTAATTTCTCTAATCTTACCTTCCCCGTACATAAATTGGGGATGACAATAATAGTTACCCTACAGGGTTGCTAAGAGTATTAGGAATAGCATGAGAATAAATCACTTAGTAGTTGCTCAAGAATTTAAGAGTAGCAGAAGTAATCGCAGTAGTGTAATATCACCTAATACTTTTTCGAATATGATGAGGGAAGAAAATGTATAGCTTTGATCAACAGAGTTTAGCTTCAAGAACAGTGGCAAAATAGGACTTGGAAAAATCTCTGGCAAACCTGAGAGCAAAGATTTCTATGTATGATCTGTCAGCATTTATAGGGGAGCAGCCACCATGATTGTTATGAGATTAGATGGTACAAAAACCATGAAGTTAAATATTTACTTTTTGGAACCTCCAGAAAGCAGGCCAGTATTTTCTCAGCAGGTTCCAGCAGTATGCTTGAAAGAACACAAGTACTGTTTATACTCTGCGCATGTTGGATGCACAATAAAATGACAGATTGGGGACAGGTCAGAGCAAAAATGTGACAGAGGTAGAGCTAAATGGACTTCTGCCAGTCTCTCTGGGACATAACTTTCTTAAAGGAAAATACAACAACTCCAATTGGACCTAATCGCTGTCCCATCACGTTAAGTCCAGAATTCAGAGATTCCTGAAAGTGCTCTAAGGACGACAGGAAGCCAAGGCTGCAAGCGTTATGCATTAGGGGAGGACTATAGGCTTCTCTTTGCTGAAAAATGATAGATGACCTAGGCAGGCATGTCATTTCCTATTTTGTGCTTTCATTTTTCAGACCAAATTGCACTAAACCACAAAACCATCGTGTGTCCCATGATCGATGTCATTGACCACAATCACTTTGGGTATGAGGCACAAGCTGGAGATGCCATGCGAGGAGCCTTCGACTGGGAAATGTACTACAAAAGAATCCCCATCCCTCCAGAGCTCCAGAGGGCAGATCCCAGCGACCCTTTTGAGTGAGTAGCAGCCAAGGGCGGGGCCGATGGGGTGAGGGCAGGTAACTCATTGCAGTGTCAAACCTGGGCTCAAGAAGACAATTATCTCTAACAAAATGGAATAAAACAGGTGGCAACAATATGCAAAACATCAGAGAAAGGTCAGACCTACACCCTGTAGAAAATTACAAGCTGTGCTGAATTCATGGATCACCCCTTCTTAAACTTTGCTAAGCATGAAACTGTACAGATGAAAGAACCAGGAAAATGCATAAACAGAAAATACATAGAGAAGGAAGCCATGTTCCCTTCTTAGATGCTTTCTTATTTTCAGTTGTCTCTGTTCTTTTGACTTTTCCCTAAAGGATTACTGAAAACAACTACTTTGTTTTTCTTTTATTAGAAATTGATATAAAATATGAACCAGTGTTTAAACCTACTTTCTACACCCTGTCGAAATTGTCTACCTATAATGGAAGGGTGCTCCTAAGCAGGTGTTCCCACAACTGAAACAGGGGGAATTCAATCAAAGTGATATATGCAGAGTCAATTATCTTTGATAATCCTGTCCCTAATTTAAGTACATACTGTACAGAGAAGAATGTACAGCAATGATCTAATGATTAATCTCTACCAAATGACATCCTATTTTTTCAGTGTGGACATGAGAAGTATGCATTTAAAGAAAAAGAAAAAATATGTGTAGTTCAGTTTGACAGACTATCAAGACCATTCATAGTGAATGGTAAACTTTTTCCAACAGTTAGCCCAGAGATTACCCGAGGTATACTATGTATCTATTCCTCATACTGCACCCTTTGATATCATTAAAATCATTATTTTAAAACTATTATATATGTTTTTCTTAGTACAAGAAAAATGTCTGTGATCAAGGCTTTGCACACTCTGAGTCCATTTAAAATGCATTAAAAATATTGTCTTTTCATCAATAATATGGGCCATAAAAGTTTGCAGTAAAGAAGCTACTGAGTACAAAAACCACTTCCCTGACACTAACAGTTTAAATTGCAGTCAACATTTCATAATTATCAGGAAAATATTTCCTACACTTCTAGTCTTTAGAAAAATGAACTCCTGGGGAAGCAAAGGGAATTTCAGAAGACTTTAGCCTGATACCAAACGAGAGAAGTCGTTTCTTTTGTAAAATGAAGCGCTCTCATTAAATATCCAGAGCTTCTGGAGTTCAGCCTCTTTTGACTCGACACTTACTGGAGAGTTTTTGAAAAGAAATAATGAAGGACCTTTGTTACTTCCTCAAATGCTTTGGCCAAAATTTCACGGATATTCAAAACTACTAGAAAAGCTTTTTAGTAATCTAAGCAAAAGGGTTTCTAATAAGCATTTGAAGTGGGCTTAGCTGAGAGAAGCTCTTCAGACTTCTCTGAAGGTAACCATCTGAAAATCGTGACAGAGGGGCTTAAGGTGGGATGAGTAACAAGAGTGTGAGGTGATGCATCTGTTAATTAGCTTGATTTAGCCATTCCACAATGTGTACATATTTCAAAACATCATGTTGTACATCGTAAATATATACAACTTTTATATGTCAGTTTAAAATGTAGATGAGAAAAGAAAATAAATTTAAAACGTTTTAAATGTAAAAAATTTTTAAAACATTCGTGTGAAGAGGAGTACAAAAGGGCCTTAACCATGGTAGAACTGTTATTAGATGCTGGCCCACAGCAGAAGAGCCACAGTTCGGCCACTGTGATGCGAAAGTACACGTTTTAAGGGCTAAAACTCACCCAGGCTGGCTTTCCAAATACCGTGATAGTGACTGGTTATAATGACCTTTACTTTATTTGCACTGTGATAGCAGAGTAGGGGTCCTGCTTCCTGAAACAGTAGGATCAAAATGCTATCAGAGGAATGTGCAGTGGAGACAGTTATAAAAGTATTCTCAGTGCCTGCACTGACAGTCAAAATTTTTGTCAGGCTGACTCTGACTCTGGCTATTCCAATATCAAGCACCTTGCTTAACCACAGAGCTGGCAGAATTGGGAACTTTCAGAACTAGGTTACCTCTTGTTTCTGTCCCCTACGTAGGTGGTTTTTGAACTGTCAAAAATTGCATTCATCTATTGCATATTAACTATCTTTCTGCCTTAAGTCTTATTGATTCCTAGGAATGTGGAAACTTTAGCCTCTTGTAATAAATGTAACTTGCAGGAGGTGTCCACTTTGATCTTATAAACCGTGTTTGCCTTCCTGGTAATAGAAGAATGGTTACCCAAGCAGCTCTGAGCAGTGTATCGGCAATTTCATTATCACGGCAGTCACCCGAATGTGCTCATAAACAGACAAGCTTTAGGCTAAAAGTTGCTTCTCTAGCTGTAAAGCTTTAAGGTACACAGAACGAAGGCAGTCTATCTATACATCTTTCTTACAGTCTTTCACATTTCAAGAGGCTGCTGCCAAAGTGTATGGTTTTCTGTGGGAAGACAGGGAGAGGAGGCTGAAAGGCTAGGAAGAAGGGAAACAAAGAAGAATGTGCAAACATATCTCAAACCCCAGGACTTTTCATACAATAAGGATGCAAAAATTATCTTTCTGTAGCAAGTTTATCAAATGTCTTAAGTGACGAGATTTGAATTATCTAATTTATTCTGCCATTACTTGAATTTTCAGTGACTATTGATTAGAGCAGTGTTTTCCAACCTGAAAATTCTGTGAAATTAGTGGGGCATTAACAGTATTTAATTGTTAATTAGTTGGATTGAATTCAATTGAAAATTTTAGAGTGTTATACTAGCGGGTAGGTATAAGTGTCATTTCTCAAATATTCAATTTCAGTTATAAGGCATATATGAACCTGATGTGGTATAAACTGTATTTCTTTTTTTTTTTTTATACTTTAGGTTTTAGGGTACATGTGCACAATGTGCAGGTTTGTTACATATGTATCCATGTGCCATGTTGATTTCCTGCACCCATTAACTCGTCATTTAGCATTAGGTATATCTCCTAATGCTATCCCTCCTCCCTCCCCCCACCCCACAACAGGCCTCTGTATGTGATGTTCCCCGCCCTGTATCCAAGTGTTCTCATTGTTCAATTCACACCTATCAGTGGGAACATGCGGTGTTTGGTTTTTTGTCCTTGCGATAGTTTACTGAGAATGATGGCTTCTAGTTTCATCTATGTCCCTACAAAGCACATGAACTCATCATTTATTATGGCTGCATAGTATTCCGTGGTGTATATGTGCCACATTTTCTTAATCCAGTCTATCGTTGTTGGACATTTGGGTTGGTTCCAACTCTTTGCTATTGTGAATAGTGCCGCAATAAACATACGTGTGCATGTGTCTTTATAGCAGCATGATTTGTAGTCCTTTGGGTATATACCCAGTAATGGGATGGCTGGGTCAAATGGTATTTCTAGTTCGAGATCCCTGAGGAATCGCCACACTGACTTCCACAATGGTTGAACTAGTTTACAGTCCCACCAACAGTGTAAAAGTGTTCCTATTTCTCCACATCCTCTCCAGCACCTGTTGTTTCCTGATTTTTTAATGATGGCCATTCTAACTGGTGTGAGATGGTATCTCATTGTGGTTTTGATTTGCATTTCTCTGATGGCCAGTGATGATGAGCATTTCTTCATGTGTTTTTTGGCTGCATAAATGTCTTCTTTTGAGAAGTGTCTGTTCATGTCCTTTGCCCACTTTTTGATGGGGTTGTTTGTTTTTTTCTTGTAAAGTTGTATGAGTTCATCATAGATTCTGGATATTAGCCCTTTGTCAGATGAGTAGGTTGTGAAAATTTTCTCCCATTCTGTAGGTTGCCTGTTCACTCTGATAGTAGTTTCTTTTGCTGTGCAGAAGCTCTTTAGTTTAATGAGATCCCATTTGTCAATTTTGGCTTTTGTTGCCATTGCTTTTGGTGTTTTACACATGAAGTCCTTGCCCACGCCTATGTCCTGAATGGCATTGCCTAGGTTTTCTTGTAGGATTTTAATGGTTTTAGGTCTAACATTTAAGTCTTTAATCCATCTTGAATTAATTTTTGTAGAAGGTGTAAGGAAAGGATCCAGTTTCAGCTTTCTACATATGGCTAGCCAGTTTTCCCAGCACCATTTATTAGATAGGGAATCCTTTCCCCATTTCTTGTTTTTGTCAGGTTTGTCAAAGATCAGATAGTTGTAGATATGCGGCATCATTTCTGAGGGCTCTGTTCTGTTCCATTGATCTATGTCTCTGTTGTGGTACCAGTACCATGCTGTTTTGGTTACTGTAGCCTTGTAGTATAGTTTAAAGTCAGGTAGCGTGATGCCTCCAGCTTTGTTCTTTTGGCTTAGGATTGACTTGGCGATGCGGGCTCTTTTTTGGTTCCATATGAACTTTAAAGTAGTTTTTTTCCAATTCTGTGAAGAAAGTCATTGGTAGCTTGATGGGGATGGCATTGAATCTATAAATTACCTTGGGCAGTATGGCCATTTTCACGATATTGATTCTTCCAACCCATGAGCATGGAATGTTCTTCCATTTGTTTGTATCCTCTTTTATTTCATTGAGCAGTGGTTTGTAGTTCTCCTTGAAGAGGTCCTTCATATCCCTTGTAAGTTGGATTCCTAGGTATTTTATTCTCTTTGAAGCAATTGTGAATGGGAGTTCACTCATGATTTGGCTCTCTGTTTGCCTGTTATTGGTGTACAAGAATGCTTGTGATTTTTGCACATTGATTTTGTATCCTGAGACTTTGATGAAGTTGCTAATCAGCTTAAGGAGATTTTGGGCTGAGACAATGGGGTTTTCTAGATATACAATCATGTCATCTGCAAACAGGGACAATTTGGCTTCCTCTTTTCCTAATTGAATACTCTTTATTTCCTTCTCCTGCCTGATTGCTCTGACCAGAACTTCCAGCACTGTGTTGAATAGGAGCGGTGAGAGAGGGCATCCCTGTCTTGTGCCATAAACTGTATTTCTTTACATAGACTACACAGTCAAAGAGGTCAACATCTACCAACTTTCTAAACTAGGAATCAAGACCTTCAACAATCTGACTAGAAAAGAAAAGGAAAACTCATGGATAACTTTGAGCATTAAGAAAATATTTACTGATATTTACAAAGGGATGCTGTTTTTCAACAAACTGCTACTAGAATATAAGAGAAAAAGCAACATTCATGATTCAAATTATTATATGGTGGTCATAATTCCTATTGGATTGGATACATTTACGAAATATTTTGGCTGGGCACGGTGACCCACACCTGTATTCCCAGCCCTTTGGGAGGCTGAGGTGGGTGGATCATTTGAGGTCAGGAGTTCAAGATCAGCCTGTCCAATAAAGTGAAACCCCACCTTTACTAAAAATATAACAATTAGCCGGGCATGGTGGTGGGCGCCTGTAGTCCCAAGCTACTTAGGAGGCTGAGGCAGGAGAATCGCTTGAACCCGGGAGGCAAAGGTTACAGTGAGCAGAGATTGCACCACTGTGCTGCAGCCTGAGAAACAGAGCCAGACTCTGTCTCCAAAAAAAAAGAAAGAAAGAAATATTTTGGGGCCAGGAACAGTCACTCACACCTGTAATCCCAGCACTTTGGGAGACCAAGGCAGGCAGATTGCTTGAGCCCAGGAGTTTGAGACGAGCCTGGGCAACATAGCAAAACCCTGTCTCTATGGAAAAAAAAAAAAAATATATATATATATATATCGTGGGGCATGGTGGTGCATGCCTGTAGTCCCAGCTACTTGGGAAACTGAGGTGGGAGGATCACCTAAGCCTAAGAAGTTGAGGCTGCAGTGAGCCAGGATCGCACCACTGCATTCAACCTGGGTGATAGAGTGAGACCCTATTTCAAAAAAAAAAAAAAGTTAAATTAAACAAGAAATATTTTGGGTTATTTATTAAGGAAGAAACCAAAATGTTCCCTCTTTCTGTTGGCTTTTATCATGATGTAATGCTTTGAGGAAATTCTTGTTATTCATGGCTTTTAGAAGGTTTGCTCATTACTGGTCCATCTTGAATTCAGGGCACTTAGAAATGAAAGACTTTTCTGTGTCACAAAACATAATATGCTCCTTCAGCCATGATGACAAAGAGAAAGATGTTCATTTGCTTTCTAAAAGTTTAGAGTGGGTCTGAAGAAATTATCTTGTCTAAACTCCCTTCAATATGAGCAACCACTAGACAATGTCCAAGACAGGCATCGAACCTCTGCAGTAACTCATCTTTGAAGTAAATTTCCTGCCTCAAAAGATAGTCGTTTCTGTTAGACTTATTGACAGAAACGTTTTCCCTTGTATGAAGGAAATTCTGCCTTCCTGATGCCAGATAGCCCTACTTGAGATGCAAGGAATGTCTAATTGGTCTTTAATGACAGAGCTATTAGAAATATTTGAGAATAGTTGCCATGCCTATACTGCCCAAGAGGGAAAACAACAAAATATTTTTCTTTTCTGGGCTACATATTTTCAGTTCTATCACCATGTTTTCCAGGTCTACAAGAATCTTGTAAAAGTTCACATTCGTTGATGTAATGGTTCAATACAGGTAAATTCACTTCACTGCTGCAATACTACCAACATTTCTCCAACTTGTCTCCAAGGGCAGCATGAAATAGTCCATCCAGTATATCAGGTACCCAGGCCCTAATACATGACTCTGTCAACTATAAAAATCAAGTTAATTTCTAGAGAATTTATGCAGGTTCCTAGCTATCATGCTTCCTTTTGCTAAATACAAAGAATCGATTCAGCAGTTTATTCAAGTGTTTTTTGCAAGTTGATTATATTTTTCAGAATCCACCTCTATTCTGTCTTTGTGATTGCAGGGAAATTATCTTTGCACTGCCAGTCTTCCTCAGATAGATCTTCACAATTCCTTAAAAACTTCTAGAACTAAGAGTTTTAATCACCATCAATGGAATTCTTGCCTAGACTTATTAGTGAGAACTGACATTCTCTATTTTCCATCTATTTATACCATCAATTTCCAAAATGTTTAAAATAAATATATATATACAGCAGTGGGGAAATTCACAGGCTACAATCATCCTTTTTTTTTTTTTTTTTTCGGAGACAAAGTCTCACTCTGTCACCCAGGTTGGAGTGCAGTGGCACGATCTTGGCTCACTGCAACCTCTGCCTCCTGGGTTTAAGTGATTCTCCTGCCTCAGACTCCTGAGTAGCTGGGATTACAGGCGCACGCCACCATGCCTGGCTAATTTTTGGATTTTTAGTAGAAACGTGTTTTGCCATGTTGGTCAGGCTGGTCTTGAACTCCTGACCTCATGATCTGCCCACCTTAGCCTCCCAAAGTGTTGGGATTACAGGCATGAGCCACCGCACCCGGCCACAATCATCCATTTTATTCTCTCAGAAACCACTATGTTCCACAGACATATCAGTTTGAATTCAGTAATTCCTCATCCAGGGCCAATATCTAGCCTACAAATGTCCCTAGGCATGGATAGCAATAGCCGTGACCCATTGCCAAGGACCTCAAGGTAGGCACTTCAGACATGAAAGATCCTCTGTCATGGGCCAAAGGTGAGATCCTTGTGAGCTGGTTCTGCAATGCAGAAGTGTGAGGCATAGCCCATGCTAAAATGGGGAAAATTCTACCTCTTTGCTACAGAGAGTTGTAACACTGTCAAATGGAAGTGGAATGTTTTCTATAGATTTACTGATAGTACCTTCCTTTGTTCTTCCAAGGGACACAGTGCAGAACTTGCAGACTCTCTTTCTTGTATAAGAATGTGAGAAAGCGCTGATGCCAACACCGTGTGAAAGTCAGTGGTTCTTAGGTAACAAATATAACTTTCTGCTAAATTTAGGCTTAGAATAAAGTCAGAAAAAAGTACAATAATCATAAATTCATCAAGCTAGAAAAAACCTTAGAGACAATTCAACTTCTTATTTTTGCAAAAAAGGAAACCTAAGCTATACAGTCTAAATGACTTATCCAGTGTCACTACTAGCTAACTTAACAGCTACTACTAGAATCTGGGGTTGCTGACTCATCATTCCATGCTATTCTTTCTTTCACATATGTTGATGGAGGGGAAATTAACAGTTGTTAAATGTCTACTGCTATAGGTCAGGCTCTTCGCTAGGAAATTTACGCATCTTCCTAACCCATTTAATCCTTATTTCAAGCCTATGAAATATGTAATTTTTACGAATGAGATGATTCAGGCTCATAGAGGTTAAGCAGTTTTCCCAAGTTTACACAGCAAATAGGAGTAAGAAAGCAGAGCTAAGAATTCCCACGATTCCATGGAGATTTTCACCTCCCATTCTACTTAGAGAAGACACATGCTCTAGTGGTTAAGGAATAATCATGCTCAAATAGGGAGAAAACCTTCAGAGAGTACAATTACTTCTTCCCTAAAACACAGCAATGCAGCTGGTAAGTGAATATTGCAAAGCCAAAACATCACTGACCTTTACCAGTCCTTACAGCAAGTCTTATTTCAAAACACGTTCAGGACACTGGGTCAAACAAAATCACTCCAGGTCTGCCTACAGATAGACTTGTGCCTGCACAAGGGTACCCAGTGGAGAGTGAGAGTAAGGCTAAGATCGAGCCTCTGTTTATAAAGCCATGGACCCAGGCTTGAGTTGACTAACCTGGAGGAAGAGGGGCTCCTTCTCCTTGGTGGGCATAAAGCTTCACTTTATTAACACAAAGGAGATAACAACAGATTGAGGATCAACTTACTTGATGCCTAGAATAAACTATTAGCTTTTATCAGAACCGTATTGATGGCACTAATTGACCTTCAAAATTTTATCATCCCACTTGGGTAAATTTCACTGAGGGTTAAGGGTACCTTAGCCTACTCAGAATTTGAAAGTAAAGATAATCTATTTTACACAAAACTCTTTCCACATAGGTTTTGACCCATTATTAGTAATTATACATTTAATCAAAATCAGTAAAGCATGAAATTGATTTCCCACAGAAAAAGGGACTGGTCAAACTGTGAATTTAATGTAGAATATAAGCTTAGAAGGATAACTTTGGGGGTTTTCTCCACTTTCACCTCTAAGTTTAATTAGATACTGTTCATCCTCCCTTTTATTCTCTCCCACCCCTATTAGGACACCTCCAGAGCCTGCAATATATCCATTTGGTAGAGTGGGAGAACTTTGTTCATTCCCTGCTTCTCAAGTCAAGTCAATATTCTCACAAATTTTGCATGATCTCCATGCAATTGCTACAAATCTTCCTCCTTTTTTCCTCAAAAAATCAAATTGATGCATAAAAATACCAAAAGATGTGCTCCTTGACCTCAACCTCCAACCACGTAATTCTCTATGATTGAGGTTTCAAAACTAAAGTTTCAAACATTTGAGGGATTAGATTAGAATCCATGTTCATCAGTTTAGTCTAGAGACAAGTTCCAGGAGAGTTAACTAGGTCTTCAGCTCTCCACAACCACAACCACGGATCCTGCCAGAACTTCTCATTATTCCAGAAGCCCCTCAATTAAACTGGCTAAAGAATCTATTTCATGAAACCTATGTAGTATGTAACATGAAAACTAACATCTGTTTAGCACTTCACCGTATGTAAAGCCCTCACTATATTATCTAATTAACTCTATGTAATAATCCCTTCGAATGGGTTAAAGTAGATACTGTGGTTTTCTAATTTTGCAAATAGAGTGAAAACCAAAGAAATGAAGGGACTATCATAATGAATAAGAGACAAAATCAGGACTCAAATCAATGCCTTCATTCATTCATTCAGATTTCAAATCTTAGGTTTAATCAATAGTCTCATAGGACTCAAGTTAATGCCTTCTTTCATTCATTCAGACTTTGAATCCTAGGGTTAATCAATAATTTTCTTTTACTCTCCTTGTAAGAGAAACTTAGGCACCCACTAAGTGAAGTAGTTTTGTCAATTAATGTTTCATAGTGAGTTCATAATAAGAGCAGGAAAGGAAACAGATTGCCTTCTTCCCCATACTGTGTTCTTATCATTAGACCAAACTAGAGCTGATAGGTTGAAAATGTCAGCTTTCAGTTACTAATGAAGGGAAATGTCAACAATGCCAGCTTCTGGTCTGTTTATAACAAGATCTAATTCAATATTTAACAACCGCAAAAGGACAAAATGTTTAGGGAAAAGACTGTCAAACTTTTAAATGGTGCCCTAATCTACAGAAGGTGAGACTAAAGGAGCAAAAATGGCTCAAGTGTTTAAAAAACTAATCAAAATATTGAATAAAATCAACCTCCTTTGAAGGCCCAGAATAAACACTCAGTGAAGATTTTTTAAATGTAAAGTAAAATAGTACAACATGGGCAGAGATGTTCCAAAGCAAAGTTGTAAATTACCCGTCTCTCCTTTTGAAGCCCCCTCCCCCATTGCTGGGCTCTGGAGGCCCCTGGCTGCCCTGAGCCCCCAGTCTCCAGGGAAATCACATCTGACAAAGAAATTCTCCCTAAGGGGTGGCAACAATCTCTTTTCCTTTGTCAGGGTCAGAAATGACTGTTTCTTTCTTCCCTCTCCCTGTGGGTGTGATCTTTACCTCAACAGGATGTTCCCTATGACTTTCTCCTTCATTGAACAGTTAAAATGATATTAACAAAATTAATTCTTAAGTTAGCAATCCCTGTAATTATTCTACTGTACCTCCCTGCTTTTCCTCAGTTTGTCTTGGTCTCTTGAGATCTCTGGGTTCCTGGGATAGCTTGGGCTTTGAGATCTCATCTTTCTGGTTCCTGACCATGTATCCAGACTCTTGAACCGCTTTTTTTTCACTGCGACTTCCGTAAGGGCCATTCAATCATAGGTAGCCTGGTAGGTTATGTGCACTATTTTAAAAGACAATGAGACCTGTTCGTCCATCCTGAAAGAGGTGTTCACTCTTGCATACCAGCCACTCAGGACCATGGTCTCTGTGGAACTCCAGAATGCACTGCTCTTCTCTACCCAAACCTTATGGTGACTTTTGTTCTAACTATCCTGTGTTTCTTTGGTAACATCGCCTCTTGAACTTTGGACTTCTGATCTCATTCTTGGTCTTGCTTCACTGCTGCCAGGTTAGTTAGCTCCTCCGTAGTCAGGCTAGGGCTTGAATTCTTCATGCAAACCACCCCTAGACCGCCAGTACCACCCAATAGTTAAAGATAAAACTACACCACCTAAGATATAGCAATGGCTCCCTATGTGTTGAACTGTGAAGTTCATGAATGGATTGATGACTGTTTTTGTAGGGGTTTTTTTTGGTCCATTTACCTGTTATATCAACTATTATCCACTTTGTTCTGCTTCCCCAACTGGTGTCCTGAGTCTGTCTGTCTGTCTAATGTGTGAGGGTAATTTGCTGTGTCCCTTCCCTACCCTTAAGATGTGACTTGACTTCATCTCATTTATTCCTTAGCTGGGCATTGTCATGAGTTCTTTCCTGTAGGATATAAGGCCCTACTCTCTTCTTTCTGGCTCCCTAGTCTTCTTTAACTGAAATCTTGCTCCCTTTAGCTAAGGGAGAAACTTCCATGCACCTGTGAAAATACTGTCACAGCCCCCTTCCCGGCACCTGAAGTTCAGCAATATTGACTCTGCCCCAATAACATGATACCAGAGCATGGCAGAATTAAACAGAATGTTCTGCCATTCACCTAATCTTCCTCTTCCCTCCCTGCAGACAGGGATATAGGCCCGAGGCCTATATATTAGTTTCATTTCACTTCATTTTCTCACCCAAAGCTTCATTGCTAAAATATCACCTTCAGCTCTGCTCTCCTCTTTGCTTTCCTTCTCAATTCGAAAACTCTTCTTTTTTCCTAAACATTTCATCATCAATATTAGAATGTAAACTCCACAAGGGCAGGGAGCGCTGTTTTGTTCCATTCAGTCAGTGCTGCGTCACTAACACCTAGTCCCTGTGCATAAAAGACACTCAACAATATTTATTGAATGGATGAAATAAATATTAAGATGGGAAGAAGAAGTGGTCAGACAAGGTTATGTATATTTGAAAAAGAGATGACAGTTTTTCAGAAAAGGATGCTAGCTACAGAAAATGTTGTGGCAGGACTGAGCACAATTATTTGTAGGGTGTGACCCACAGAGCAGTCTAAATAGAGCATAAATTCTTATAGGGGAGTGGTATAAAGTAAAGAAGAAAAGGAAGAAATGAAGAAGACAACAGAAGGCATTTATCCAGTATGCAGAAGGAAGAAAGATGATAAATAAATATTTTAGAAAAAAATAGAAGGCCTTCCCGAAGTCCTTTACACCATGAATGAAAATTAAAATCATTTTTAAAATCACAACCTAGGAGATAACATCTTTAACAAGGGGGCCAGGTAATGATATTGATCTTCAGTTCTGTCCTTTTCTAACAAATAACAAGATGCTATGAGCATCTTGTGCTGTCTAGATTCCAGACACCACCTGGAGCCCAAGCTGGTGGGGGCGATGGACTTCAAGAGAGTTGACCAAAAATCCATGCTTGAGAGCAGGGCTGGGAAGGGCCAGTGGGCTTGATGGCGAGTATAACTTAGAACTTATATGTATAGACTAGGGTCTTAGAATGGGAGGGTATAACAAGCCTGAACAATATGTATAGATCTAAAGTCTAGCAAAGAAAACTAAGCCTTACATGTGGTGTGCCGTTGAAGCCTTCAGTATTTACATTTAAAGAAATGATGAAAACTAGAATCTGTGTCCAGGGGTCAGCGAGGAGTCTCTAGTCCTGCATTACTCTGTTACTCTGCCACAGAGAAAGAACAGAGTTGGCCACAAGGGCTTTCAGTCAGAACCTGACTTCCGTGGTATAGTGTGTGTTTGTGTGTGTGTGTGTGTGTTTATGTGTGTGTGTGCACATATATGTAATAATAATAAATTGGTATCAGGTTATTTATATATATTTATATTATTTATATGTGTATGTGAGTATATATATTATTTATGTGTGTATGTGACTGTGTCTGTGTGTGTGTAAATTTTGCTTGTAAATTGCTTCAAATGTAAATTGCTTTTTTAAACAAAGTGGATACATATAAATAATAGGAGTGAAAAAGAAACAAAATCTGGCTGTGAGTCTATGCTGCCGTCTTCTCAGTGGGGCTGACTTTGTTCAGGATCACTTGTGGACGTTGTTCAGGATCACTTGTGGAGGTTGTTCAGGATCACTTGTGGAGGTTGTTGGGGATCACTTGTGGAGGTTGTTCGGTTGTTGGGGATCACTTGTGGAGGTTGTTCGGGATCACTTGTGGAGGTAGGTGAGATTGGCTTCAGGTGAGGAGGCTTCGGAAATGAGAGAATTCCCTGTCTCGATCCTCTAACAAAGTCAGCAAAACTTTTAAAAAATAAAATGGTAACGCACATACTCCCCTGATGTGAATACAGTTGAGTGACACTAGAAAAGTAACAGACTTTCGTGAGCTTATGTGTGACAAAAGTCATTAGTCTTTACTGTTTGCTGCTTGGATTGTTTATTTGGATCTAGGCTCAGCATCTAAAGTGAGGCTATATTCACAGAGGCATTGGTTTTGACAAGATCATCACTCCCGCCTTCAATGAAATAATCAAGCAATCACTATGATGCTAAATCGGTGGGACGATTCTTTTTTCTTTTTTTTTTTTTTTTTTTGGTATCTTTTTTTTTTCTTTTTTTTTTTTTGGTCTAATACTTCTTGGTATAGATCACCTGGAAATACATTTAAGAAAAAGAAATGTCTGTTTTTGTGTCCTGGAGTGCCAATAAAAATGAGGCAAAATGGACTCTTGCCAGAGGGAGGGAGGGAGGGAGGGAGGGACGGAGATTATATGGCATAATTCAGTGGAAAGGCTGAGGCCAGGCCGCCAGTGGAAAGGCTCGTGCTGGTTGGCCACTCCAGGTTGCAGCTTCTGATTCAAAAGTGACCTCGAGGGCACCTTCCCGCTCCAGCCTTCTTTACTGATGGAGCTCGGTGGTAACACAAAGATGTTTGCCGTTTCTGTGTCTTCCTCCAGCATGTTAGCGTGTTTTTCTATCAGGGGGAACTAGGTTGGAAGCCCCAGACTCTGCCCAGATCCTGCTTCTGGGATTGAGGTGAGCCAGGGCAGGAGAGCAGGAGCTTAGGGTCTCCCAGCCTGCACAGGATTGGTGGGAAAACTCATCTAAGGCCTTCCAGAAGTGGTACACAAAGGGAGAAACTGAGTAAAGTGGTGGATAAGGTAAAAGTATACATGAGAGAAAGAATGATTACATCACAAGCCACAAAAAAAAGAAAGCAGGATTGAATACCATGTAAGAGGAGGGAAACTGTAGGGGAAAGCTGTGCATAGCTGAGAGAACTGGGATCTGCACATACAGAAGCTAGCGTGGGATCAGGCCGTATTTCCCTCCTCCCCACATTTATCCCCCAGCCATTCCACCAATTTAAAGTTAGTGAAGAATACAGGCTAGCTAAATGTTTTTTCCTTTGCTTAACACTGCTCCAAGAATTTACATTTTAACTTTTTGTAGTAATAGAAACCATCTCATAGATGATAATTGTAGCATATGGAGCAGGTTTGAAACATACAGTTACAACTCAAGTGGGCATGAATGTAACTTTCTTTATCTCCATAACTGAGCCTTGCAGAGCCCTGGAGTCCTGCTTCCGCCGTGAGCAGCAGGCTGGCTCCCAACACATTTGGGCCCAGGACAAGAGTGCAAATGAAGGCTCAGGTGGCATATGGCTAAGTATTTGGAAGTTTATAAACTGAGCTAGCAAACTACTGGGTTCTGCTCTGTCCTCCTTTCTTGATCAATATACTTTCAAAACAACCCAGAGAGTAGGGATGCATGGAGAATTGCTCCTTAGCGTCCGTTCAGCTGTTGCAGCACCTGCGGACAGGCAGGACCACAGCCCACAGCCCACACCTTCCCTTCCTATTTGTTCTGTGCCTCCACAGCCCGTGGGCACACGCGATGCAGGTGGACAAGGAAGCCCACACATCTAATTCCTTCTACAAAAATAGCCATCCTTTGCCCAACCCCCAGCCCTAAGGATATAAATTCCAAACCACGGGAAAGCAGCCCATGGAAAAATAATCAAATAATAATGGAATGATGCAGGCCTTTGAAGCAGGCTCAGAATCCTTTGTGCAGGGAATAATGCAGTCTGGAAAACCCAGTTCACAAAAGGTGTGCAGCCTGTGGGGATGGGGGGAACGGGACATCCCTTTAGCCTCCAGACTACCCATCCCGTAGGGAGAGGAACATCCAAAGAAGACCAGAGCACGGCCCTCTTTCCTGAATCTCAGGTCACTGGACAGCAGTGAGCCCCTGATCTCACCAATTAAATGTGTATTTCTTCTGATCCAGAACTTGGTCTCTTATGGGTAAATTCTCAGTAAATTCCCAATTAAAACTCAGTCAGTTCAAAAGTCTAACTCCATGCCAGGATTGTTTTCCTTTACAAACTGCTCTGCTCAACTTTCCTCCATTCTCCTCCACTCTCAGGATGGCATCTTGATCGTGGGGCAAGTCACGATGGGGGCAGGTGTCATCAGATGCTTTATCTTTCTCAGCTAGCCTCAGCTGGATTCAGATTGGATACAGCAGACCTTTCAAAAGAGGCTTTGTCCTCACTGGATAGAGTGCCCACAGATGTCATGTCTCCATCTGCTCTCTTGCATGGTAGGGTCACTTTCCCACTGACTCAGCTCTACCTAAGTTCTAAGATCTGGCTAAGGACTAGTTCAAGAGACCCGGTTGCAGGCTTTTACTGGGCCCTAGCTTTGGTTTGTTCTGCCCCAAATCTCAGAGATGAGTCCCTTCACCCTGCTTCATAGTGCAGGTCCTCTAGCTTTCAACTCTTATCTGGTCCCCTCCCTCCAACAGGCAAGAATTCCACCCTTTGCAGGTTACAGAGAACCAAGAGGCCCTATCTCAGGCTCTGTCTGCCTAACCACGCCATGCCACTCATTCTATTATAATGAGCTTCCTCATGTTGGCATAAAGCATGTTACTTAGAGGTATCCACAAACCATGAATTCTAGGCAGGAAGTGGGGACAATTCCTCTATGTTCTGGAATCCTAAAGCTGATCTGGAGTCTTTGTCTCCCTACCACACTCCACCCACCACAACCCATTAGAACTGGGCCAAAACCTCCCAACTTTTGATTTGTTGGAACCAACACCTCATGTTCCCTCTTTCAACAGATCATTGCTCTTGCAAATGAAAGCTCTGTTTCTTCGATACTATGTGATTTTGAAAGCCAAGCTGAGCAGTGACTTTCCTATTCTTGGTGGTGCACTGCCTTCCTCTAAACCGAAAGAAGCCTGAGCTTCCATGGGTGGAAAGCCAAATGCAACAAGAAAAATAAAGAAGAAAAATTTTATCAATAATACTTTCTTTCAAAAATACTATCTCACTATACAAGTTTTTTTCATGCATTCTTTAAGTGGTAGAGCAAGGAATAAAAAATAAGTAGCCTTCTGCTTGCACTTTAGACATTGAAGGAAGAAAGGAAAGGCAATTCTGCTTAGGAAGAAAGTACAGTGGACCGGGTGTGGTGGCTCACGCCTGTAATCCCAGCCTTTGGGAGGCTGAGCCAGGCCGATCACCTGAGGTCAGGAGTTCGAGACCAGCCTGGCCAACATGGTGAAACCCCATCTCTACTAAAAATACAAAAATTAGCCAGGCATAATGGCAGGCACCTGTAATCCCAGCTACTTGGAAGGCTGAGGTGGGAAAATTGCTTGAACCGGGGAAGCAGAGGTTGCAGTGAGCCGAGATTGCATCATTTCACTCTAGCCTGGGCGACAGAGCAAGACTCCATCTCAAAAAAAAAACAAAAAACAAAAACAAAAACCACTGAAGTGCTCTAACCCTGACTAAACCCTCCTTATTTTGTCAATTGCTTTCCCTGCACCCCACGTCCCACAGGGAGGGAAACCTGCCTGTCATCCTATGCCTCCCCTCACGCAGGGGCCACAGTCAGCCCAGCTGTCAGGGAACGACCATTTCCACCAAGGTATTCCACACCACATACCCAGACTCAAGTTCCTATGAGCCTACCAGTCTTTTCTTCAAATGTGTGATCTGATTACCATCATGTGTTAAATTGGCCTAAAAAAAAGAGAAAAAAAAAAAAAAAAAAAAAAAAAAAACAAAAAACAGAATAAACCAACAGAACCTAGAAGAAACAAAGATACTTATTTTAAATAATCAAATTATCCTCATCCACAATCTAGAAGAGTTTCTGTGTGGAAAGGGAACAAGCACAATCCTCATGTATTTAAAATATGATAACTAAAAGAAAAGATTCAATGGATGAACCAAATAATAGAAGCACCCAGGCTAAAGTCCATGCTGGCAATCTGGAGGAGAAAGTCAAGGAAATCCCTCACGCTATAAAGCAAAAAAGATGGAACCAAAATCTGGGCTATTTTCCTAGGGCTTCCATAACAAAGTACCACAAACTGAGAGGCTCGAAGTAAGTGAAACTTGTCTCACAGTGCAGGAGGGCAAGAAGTCCTAAGTCAAGGTGTTGGCAGAGCTATGCGTGCTCCCTCTGAAACACTGGGGAAGAATCTGTTCCAAGCCTCTCTTAGCTTCTCCAAGCTGCATGCATTCGTTGGCTTGTGGAAGCATTGCTCTGGTGTACTCCCGTGCCTTCACATCCTCTCCCCTCTGTATGTGTATGAGATGCAACCTGAGAGAGAAGAGATACAACACAGGACAAAGGCATGCAAGACATTCGCCGTCCACCTACGTGCACTCTTAGGAGCGCAAAACACAGACAGGAGAGGAAGAGAACCAGGGTTCAGATCCACAAGGATGTTAGCAGTGAGCATGTCTGCCTGTTCCTGGCTGGGACTTCACACAGTGACTCCTCATAGTAGCTACTATTTGTTGGATGAAGGAATGAGTTTGGAGTCAGTACTGGTAGGGTTACTCTGGGCTATATCTTCTTGCTACCCATCCTTCGGCACCTCATTGCTTCAGGTTCTGGAATCTGATATCCATGTTTGAGCAGCACAATGAAAGAAGGTGAAATATTTACTAGAAAGTAAATGGGGATGCAGGGCATGGAATCTGTAGTAGGAAGATTCCTCTTGCCTCTAGAAGGAGAAAATACACCAAAGAACTTCAAATGCTTATTTAGACACAAGTGAATTGGAATAACCTAAATTGCAAGTATTTATTCACCATAATTGAACATTTTGCAACTCACCGTCTTTTCTGAAAACAAAATGCAGTAGACATAGCCTTTAAGTAATAGATTTCTAACTTCCTGATGTATTTCTAACCTTTGCTTCTTGGTATCTAAAAGTTTAACTAGGCACATCCTGCAAACTACTTCTTGGCTCCTGAGACATAAAATTCATCTTGGTCTGATGAATACTTTCTTCCAGTTTTATTTGAGAAATTCCCTAGAAGATATGGATAATTTTAAAAGTCTGAGAAACGAAATCAAAGGAAATCTAATTCCACAAAGAATGCTGAGTCTAAAAAATAAATTATAATTCTGGAAGACTGAAATAACTCTTTGAAAGACACTATCCTCATAAGTATACATATATCTAGAATGTGTATTCAAATAAATTCCACCGAAAGACTATTTTTCTCATCTGAGGTCACACCATAGCCCAAATAATTTTATCTTAGCTAACATAATATAGGGAATTTAAAGTAGCAACTAAAAATTCATTAAGATGAATGCACATAGTAAAACAGATAAAGAGAATTTTTCCTAAAGACTGTCTTTTGTTTTATACTTTTGACATGGCAGGGATAAAGGAATTCTTATATATAACCAGGGCCAAAGTTTACAGTTTGAAAAGATATATGCGAATGGCTGATAGTAAAACGATGACCAATAGAGCAAATCTTTAGAAAGATTCTATTTTTAAATTCAGAATTATTGTAGAAATCTAGGCCAGAATGGGACTGCTATTGCTTGTGATGCTGAAGTGAGTCTAAAATATTGAAAACGGCAGTTTACTCAAACTTTTGTTTGTGTTATACTGCCACCTTCTGGTAAAAAGGTGAATTGTTTTTAAAAGAAAACGGACAAAATGTCAAAATCTTTGTTTTTGCAAAGGTGGCTTTAATTCCTAAATTAAAGGTAATGTACACAGGGAATCAAGAGGAATAACATCCAGGCCGGATGCCCAACGTGTCCCTAGTGGAGAGGTATGAAATAAACCCTAACCGGCCGGGCGCGGTGGCTCACGCTTGTAATCCCAGCACTTTGGGAGGCCGAGGCGGGCGGATCACGAGGTCAGGAGATCGAGACCACGGTGAAACCCCGTCTCTACTAAAAATACAAAAAATTAGCCAGGCGTGGTGGCGGGCGCCTGTAGTCCCAGCTACTCGGGAGGCTGAGGGAGCAGAATGGCGTGAACCCGGGAGGCGGAGCTTGCAGTGAGCCGAGATCGCGCCACTGCACTCCAGCCTGGGCGACAGAGTGAGACTCCGTCTCAAAAAAAAAAAAAAAAAAAAAAAGAAATAAACCCTAACTGTAAGGTCATCAAGCAGCCACACCGTGGCATTATTTATAGGTGAGTAGATAGGTTGACAAAATCTTTCTGGTCTGTCCTTTAACAGAGCTCCCATGAAGGGAGTGCACTGTCGCTCTCCATTGTGTAAGATATGGGGACCAGAGAAAGAGATCTGAGATTCTCAAGGGTAGGTTAAAAAGGTATGTGGAGATAAATGTCTGGGGCCTAAAGTAGATATGAACAGAAAACAAAATTCACAATCAGGCAGGAGAGGTAGCGCACACCTGTAATCCCAACAGTTTGGGAGGCTGAGGCAGGTAGATCACTTGAGGTCATGAGCTCGAGACCAGCCTGACCAACATGGTGAAACCCTGTCTCTACGAAAATACAAAAATTAACAGGGCGTGGTGGCACATGCTTGTAATCTCAGCTACTCAGGAGGCTGAGGCAAGAGAAAAACTTGAACCCAGGAGGCGGAGGTTGCAGTGAGCGGAGATCACACCACTGCACTCCAGCCTGGGTGACAGAATGAGACTCCCTCTCAAAAAAAAAAAAAAGATTCAGAATCAAAAGACACGGGCTTATTTATTTACCACGCAAATATATGGGTGCTGGCTGTTCAGTCTTGGAAGCTGCAGCTAATGCAGAGTGGGCCTAGAACCCAAGCACAGTAATAGAGGAGGAAAGCCTTGTGTCTGCTCTCTGAGTGGAGATGCATAAACACCTGCAACACACCTGGATTCACCGAGTGTACCGCAGATGCTGTGCAAACTGCTCCGAACTGATCTGCCCAAAGGGACTAGGTCAGAAAAAAATTGGAGAGGGGCGTCAGGAAAAGCGTCAGCGAGGTGAGATTTGGACTACACCTTGAAAGATCCGCACAAATAAAGAAAGGTGGTGGAGACGGGGAAAGAAAGATGACTTCCGGGAAAAGGAAACCGTGAAAGCACCAAGAGGGAAAAGCACAGGATTGGCAACTGACAGGAACCAGGACTGGATGTGGGGTCTGGATGGGTCTGAAGGGCCTTGCTATGACCTAAGTGTTTGTATGCCTGCAAAATTCATATGTCAAGGCCTAAAGCCCCAACATGATGGGATTTGGAGGCAGAGCCTCTAGCAGGTGATGAAGTCATGAAGCAGAGCTCTCAGGAATAGGATCAGTGCCCTTATCGAGGGAATAAAGAGACCAGATCTCACCTCTCTCCACCATGTGAAGACACAACAAGACGTCTGCGGTCTGCAACCCCAAACGACGGCTCTCCCCAGAACCAGATCGTGCTGGCACCCTGATCTCCGTCATCCAGCCTCCAGAACGGTAAGAAATTAATGTCTGTTGTGTGTAAGCCACCAGCTCTATGGTACTTTGCCAGAGCAGCCTGAACCAAGAGAAGCCTTCAGCCTCGTATTTTCCTCTGAGTCAGGGGAGCCATCACAGCTTTTGGCAAGGATAAAGCCCTGCGTGGACACTAGATTTGTCATCTTGAGGAAATTGCTTTACTTCTCTGGACCTTGGGCTTCTCGGTAAAACACAGTGAAGTTGTGGAACCAAGATTCACTTCTCGATCTGTCTGACTCCACTCTCTGCCACAGCAAAAATGCTAACATCTGCCTATCTCAGAGGTTGTGTGGGGATGGTGGGAAGTTAATTACTTACTCCCAGATCATCAGACAGAGATAGAAAGTACGCGGTTCCACCAATTGGCATTCAATGTGTAGTAGCATGCTAAAATATTTTAAATTAGACCATCCTAATGCCTTTGGAGACTTTAAAGGTCTTTCTCATTTAACACCTGTTATTATCTCTACCAGGAAGAAACCTGAATTTAATGATCTGTGTCTGTGATAAAGTTTAAATTATCATCATTCTTCTAAGCTGCAAAGATGTGTGACTAGACAGGCTCAAAAATTTCTCTCCAAAGAGTTTCCCTTTGAAGAGCAGAATGACCTTGGGCCAGGCCCCGGGAGGCTGGCTTCCTCCATAGTGTGCAATTCACCCCAGGAGCAGACAGCCTGAGAGGCAAGAGGGTCAGTCGGCTCACACAGCCCAGTGCCAGATAGGCCAGAGCCTCACACCTGGAACAACTGGGCCAGGATCTTGAATATCACATGGACCCACTTCTGTCTCTCGTCTCTCTCTCCTATCTGGGTGGCTTCATCCTCCCAGGCCTTGGGTTTTCACTAGACAGGACAGAATCGTGGCCACAAGTGGTACTTGTCTCACCATCTAACAGCTCTGCCGTCAGAAAGAAGAGGTGGTGATCCCCACTAGCTCCAGCTAGAAATACATGAAGGGAAGACCTCTCTTGTGCAGGCCTATGTCACAGCCACTTCCACCCCCATAGCTCTGGCCAGGCGGGAAGAACTGTGATTGGCAGCCCCACAGAACCATATGGTGAGAGTGTGTGTGCGTGTGTGCGTGTATGTGTGTGTGTGTGTGTGTGTGTGTGAGTGTGGGGGAGGGTAGGGGGTGTTACACACTAGAACATGGGCGTTCTTCCGGGATGACCCAATAATAAACATCCATTGCACCTGGCCGCAAGACCAGACCATAAGCTAAGTATATTGCATCCAGCTTATACAAGTTCTTCGGTAAGCCAAATTTTTAAAGTGCCCAGTATTTTCTTTTCTCAGTAATTCTGGAAACCTTATGTTGATAGCTTGTAGAAAAACTGCAATTTAAGGGAGAAATGATAACCGTTTATCATTCTGAAGATACTGCTGTGAGTGGATGCCAGAGAGCCCTTAAGTTGAAGAAAAACTGGGGAAGGCATCTTTTCTCCTCATTCCAACAGTGCTCTAGACAGGGTGAAATAAGGCAACTGGAGTAGGTGAAATCTGCTACTTCACCGCTCCATAGCTCCAAGAGGCCGCATCTCCTGGCTTTCCTCCTCTGCTCTCTGCCTTTCCAAAATCTTCATTCCCTCACACTTAGCTCCATAAGAATTAGGAACAAGGGCTGATTTGACCAAATACCCGTCATTTATAGTTAGTGTGACTTTAGGTTGTCATTCTCTCCTGAAGTAAGCAGCTAACCCCAACTCTAATGCCCCATTCTGCAGTAAGAGAATATTATTAAAAACAGCATTTCTTGATATCTTGGAATTACAGTGAAAGCCTCAAAACTGAAGTCAGTGGATGGCAAAAACTTCTTTCTACAGAGAGATGCTAAATACTCAAGATAGAAGGGAGGAGTCAACTTCCCCAACCCCTCATTTACAAGAAAAGACTCCCCTTTGGGAGGCCGAGATGGGTGGATCAACTGAGGTCAGGAGTTCGAGACTAGCCTGGCCAACATGGCAAAACCCCGTCTCTACTAAAAATACAAAAAAATTAGCTGAGCGTGGTTAACCCAGGAGGCTGAGACAGGAGAAACGCTTGAACCCAGGAGATGGAGGTTGCAGTGAGCCGAGATTGCACTATTGCACTCCAGCCTGGGCAACAAGAGGGAAACTCCATCTCAAAAAAAAAATAAAAATAAAAATAAACTCCCAAGAATCCCTTAACAGGAAAGGCTGACAAGAGGAAAGGCATCTCAGTCTCTGTTTGGAGCCTCCTGAGGTATAGAGAAGTGTGGACCCACCCTGGGTTACCTCAGGACTGGAGAGTAAAAGAAACGCTGAGAACCATGAGAGCCCCACATGGCCCAGGAGTGTAGAAGGCCTAAGTGAAGAGAGAAGGTGTCTGCCCTCTATGTGGGGCAGTCCCAAGGCTGGAGTATGGATGGCGTCGCCCATCACAGCGAGGTAAGCATGGGCAATCAGGGAGAAGCTGGTGGTTTGATCACTCACGCCACTGACAGGACAAGGATAAGGTGCTTCCCAATAGGTCAAGTGGGCCGAGCACCAAGCTTGCAATTTCTTTGAAGGACTGTGCCCAAGAGAACTGCCTGCCAAGGAAAGAAGAAGATGGGCTGCCCTTCCAGCATGGGAGTTGAGGGAGGTGGAACAAAGAGATCAGCTGGACAGGAAGACATCAATCATGTCCCTGACAAATGCACCCTTGGAGAGAGCCAATGTCTGGGCACCTACCATGACAGAGAAAACCCAACAGCCAAGAGAGATCTAGAAAGAGCACCAGCTGTTCAAATGCCCATTGGCCCCTTTCCTCCACTGTCTCCTTCTCTCACCCTGGAGGAGCCTGAAGCAAAGCAGGGAGAAACGGTGATATAAGGAGAATGACAAAACAATGCTATCTTCTTCACAGCTTGTTCTAGAAGCATGAGTGAGACCCGTGTTGAGGGTGACAGAAAGAGAAGCTTTAAACTGGGGGAAAGTTACACTTTTTATTCTGATTGAATGAGATTTCTGTAATGCCTGAAGAAGAAACTGTTCTCCTTTGAATTCATCTATACCTGAGGTTCTAGAACCTGCTCAAGATGTCACCAAGAAGCAGGAAAGGATAAGCTGACCAAAAGTGTTTGAAAGCAGTGACAGGAGAGGCATAGAGCAGGTTCCAGCTTGTGCCCTACCAAGGTCACACAGGTCAATGAAGTGATGAGGCTGCATTGACACCTTCCATTATGCAGTGAAAGGCTTTCTCTTGATAAAGGAATTTGAAACAAAGTGAGAGAGAGGGAGGAGCATGCTCACAAAACAAAAAGTGCTAACAACAACTTCCCACAACCTGGCACTGGAGAACTCCAGCTAGGAATTGCTGGCACTTGAGGGAGACCTCGAAGGATGGGGAGGTTTTGGAAAGGTGGAGGAAGATGAAGCTATTCCAGGTATAGACAATAACATGAGCAGAGTCACAGAGACAGGTCCAGAGAGAAGAATGACAGAGTCTTGGCTCCATGGGGAGTTCTTGTCAGTGTTAAAACCAAAAATACAGGGTGGAGTCCACATATGATATGCTTAAATCTAATCTTTAAAAATTTGGATTTTATTCTTTAAATAAAACCATGAGAGGCTTTTGAGCAGCAGACTACCATTATACTAATGGTATCTGTGTTTTAGGAAAATAACTCTGGTGACGGAGTGTACCATCCAGAATAGTGAGAGTAGCAGAAGCCGAATGCGCTCAGATTAGTCAGGAAGTGAATACCATGTGGATACCGAGAGACAAAATCATGGCTGTGGTTCCAGAAATGGAAACAGTAAGACCGAGTAAGCAGATAAGTTAGAAGTAAGGTAGACAGGACTGACCGTGGCACTCCTCATAGACGTGTCTCTGAATCCATTACTGCGGTTTGAATATTTTCCTACAGGACTTCCAAAGAAATTCCCTCCTTTCCTGGGGAAACCTAAAAACCCCCAAAGGGCCAGCCATGCTCTATGATGCCCAAAGCTCAGCCCGGCTAATGAAGAGTGAACCTCCACCTGCTGATGGGGCTTTTGCAAATCGGGGCCACTGTTTCCTCAGGGCTATGGGGTCATCTCTGCTGCCTGGCAGGGAAATGGCAGAAACAGCTCTGCCTCCCTCTCCAAGCCCCCAGCAGAGCCGGAAAGGATCTCTATTCCAGTCCCAATCAGGTAGATAGCAGAAGCATGCAGCAGCTTAATACTCTGCCCACTTGGTTCAGCATGGTCCCTTCTTGCTTCTACAATAGCAGGCAGAAAAGAGAAACACCAGAAATGAATGTTACTGTGATAAGTTTTCCCACCTGAAGAAAACCTCGTGACTACCACAGCCAGAAAAGAGCACGATCTCACAAGCTGTCAGCTTTCACTTCCCTTTCACATCCAGTTAAACTCCTCCACAGATGTCCTTACCTGGGCTGGGGAAGTTTCCTACATATTCTTCAAAGATAATACTTTATGCAGTGCCATGCTCCAAAGCATGATTTTTGTCAACCTGTGTTTGGGGGTGACTGCCAGTTACCCTTACAAAGACTTCCTGTGAGTTGTGGCAGTTAGATCAAATTGGATACAGCAGCCCAGACATTCTGAAGAGGAGAAAAATCAATGTAAATAAATGTAATTTCTACATAAAATATGCTTTTACCTAATTGAAAAGTCATTATCAATTAGCCAAATACAACTTTAATCAGACATGAATGATTGAGGAATTCTATATTTAGAAGAACACAGGTTGGCATTTGAAAACCCTCATGTCTCATGCCATTAGCCTTGAAAACCTTTTGCCAGGTAACTGAGGTGTGAGTTTTAATTCCCAGTACCAGACCAAGAATAAAATTATTTTAATTATCGTCAACTGGGTAAGGAACATTGACGATCTAATTGCTGAGCTGTAATTCTGTATTCTGTCCCCGGGAGACACACACCTGAGCCAAGTGCTTCAATAATTCATTAAAGCACTTCCCTGTGCATCAATTATCAAATCATGTGCCTTGATTACTTTACTTAGGGAAAGTTACCCTTGCGAAAATGACTTTTACCAATTATCAAAACACAGAACCTCTAACCTACATTATACGATTTTCATTAAAATAATACAAAATTGTACAATAGCTCTCAGTTTTCTATGTGCCAAAAGCAATAGGCCAAATGGTTACAAGGGCCGTAGCCTGACCAGCTTTATACAAAATTATGAGGTAGGCAGGTTTGGGGTTTTACCTCCCTAATTCTGGTTTTGCCAGTAGTTCATCATAAAGAATTATTTCAATTTTCTTTAAACATCAAAATATTTGTGGTCCAGGATTAGGTCATATCACCTTCATATTCCTGTGATGCCAAACTCCGTGCTTTGAATATAGAGTACATAGCAGATCATCAGTCCACTCTTTTCCACAGGTCATTTGTGACTTTGATCATCCGTAGTTATTGTTTTATATATACTGTTTTACCCAAAAATTCAAATGAAAAAAATATATGAAAGAAAGTGAAAAACAGTGAACAAATGTATAAATAAGAGTCTATAAATAGAAACTAAAAACAAGGTAGTCTCAAAGTATATTTCCTTAGATACATAGAAAAGGCATTCCATAAATATTTGTTAGGTGGTAAGTCAACAAAGAAATTCAAAGAGAGTAAGAGGGGAGAAAGCCTCCATTTTCAACTTAGTGGCCAAAGATTTTGCCCTTACAGTCAATAAAAAGGAGTAACATTCAATGTGAAATTTAACTTTTCTTCCTGTGCTGATCCACCTCCCTATGATAAAAGCAATTCTAAACAGAAGATCACTGGATTAATGATAGCCAGAGAAATATAGATGAGGAAAGGACAATTCACTGATTGAATAATCAATCCTGGATAGCTAAAAACTACCTTCATGGGGTTTACTAACTCATAATAATAAAAAGCAACGAGTATATTTATCCTCTGTAATTATTTCCATTACCAACACTCTTCTTGATACAGTAGTTTTAGGACCAATATGAGCACTAGAATTGAGCACAAGGGTAATGTATCTCCGTGCAACTGTTATTTTTTTTTTCTGTACCTACTATGGAAAGGAATGCCTCCAAAACAGGAACTTAATGTAGTGGATATTTGTCAGTGTTTGCTCGCACAGCATGGAAACACAATTCCTATGTTTGGAAATCTAAGGTGAGGGCAGTGGGGGCATTTGAGGGATGGGGGCACAGATCTGAGTTCTGCCTTCTCCGGTCCCACCTCCCACACCTCCCACACTGCACTTGTGATCTAGTGATTGTGAAGGTGATCAGGGATTTTGAATCTTGAAAGAATGGGGCATGGGCAGATGTAGACAAAGACTATTCACTGTGGCAGCAGCAGTGAGGGTGCAGTCAAGAGCCCAGCAACGTGGCAGGAAGTGTCTGGTGGGCGGAGTCCAGCCATGCAGTGTGTCCACAGGGATGTCCCAGGGTCAGCTGTCCTGCCACACTGTTCTTGTGGGGGTGGCAGAGGAGTCTTGCCCATGACTTCAGTCTCTTCTTTCCCACCTGTTCGCCACACATGGACAATTCTGTGAGCCACCTGTGGTGCTCGTAACAAATTCCTTCTCTGTTTAAGTTAGACAGAGCAGCTTTCTTTTGTTTTGCTTTGTAGCAAAGCAAAAGTCCCTGCTTTGTAGGAGAATAAAATACAATTTTTAAAGGCATAATTTTCTGGAAAACGAAACAGGTGCAAATTCAAAAATTAGACTCGAGAGTTTAAAAATGGCATGCTTTTCCCATCTTTCACCCCTCCCTACTTACAATAACTTTCTCTGATGTATACAGATAACCCATATAGGCACCAAAGACTCCACTCGACAGCCTGTTTACCCTTTGAAACATATTTTTTGCCTAATTATAATAAAAAAGGGTCTTAAATTTGGTATTTAGATAAATTCGCAGGTAATCAGGTTAACCCATCACCACAGGGCATAAGTGAATGTGGGGGAGAAGAGAATACCAAATTAGATTATCCAACTAGAGCATCTGTCAATAAATGGAGGGAACGTGAACTAATTTAGAGTTTGTTTTATTTTACAGACTGTAAAAAGACCAACTGGCTTTTTAATTTAGAGGTAGTCATTCCAGGTTGTCATAACAGCCAGAGAGTTCATAATAAAGGGACTATTACAGACATAAGATTATGTTTTGCTTCAATAAAAAGGTGAGAAGGCACAGGGGTGAATGTCTGCAATCCACACCCTTTGGGAGGGGCCCCAAGGTTGCAGGTCTGAGCCAAAACCCAATATGAATGTAGCAGTTACCGAAGGCTGCCAGAGTTGTTAGGCCTGATATTTCATAGAGGATGTAAATATTGAAGACTGAGAGACTACCTGAAGTTGCTAATCTAATTCTCAGACATTATTAAATGTGTGTAATGACAGTTACAGCATCGAATCCTCAGATATTATGCCTATAGTATCTTAATATCACTATGACCTTCTGCAAGGAAACTGACTAATTTAAAAATTCCCTTAATGTTCTTAACAGTCTTGATTAAACTGTGAGCCATTATAAAGTCATGGTCACATAGAGGTGTGAAGATAGTGAAAAGTGAGTGTGAGTATGTGTAATATCTGAAGTATAATCTGAAATTGTTTTTCTGAAAACTTGCTTGAGTCCAGGTTTTTAAGATGCCATGGTCTGATAGATTTTAATCATTAGTAAAGGTCTTTCTGGAATACAGAATTGATATATCTTCAGTCCTTACAGGAGATGAGTTAAGTAAAAGTTCTAGCATGCTTAGTCCTAAAATACAATGCCTGTTTGAAAATGTTGAATAACCTTTGAGGCAAAGAGTTTGTTCTAAAACTTAAAACTTCTAAGCAGAGAAAAATTATCTTTTCCTCTTTTGAAAACAGGAAGGATCTTGGCAAGTGGCACAAGATCCTTTTGAATGAAACCTGAAAAGCAAAGATTCTTTTTATGTGAACATATACAATTTTTCAGGAAGATTTTAAACAAAAAAATACATAATGTTGACAGTCAAATTTCTGAAGACTAGTTGTCTTACCCTATAGAGGTATGATGTTAACTCAGGTTCCAGAACCAGAGGCAAATGCTTCAAATATTTTCAAATTTTTAAATATTTTTCGCACTGAAAATAAACACATCCACAATAAGTGAGCTGCACAAAAAAAGGAACCCTGTAAAATAAATCTAAAAGCATCTGCAAATGTTCCTGTTTGTTTTTCTCTGTACTGCCCGAATTCTAAAGATATGAAAGTATGGTTAATGATGTATTTTATCTCAAAATGTTGAGTCACTAGAACTGTTATAATGTTAAGGCACTTCTTAATTCCTAATCAGACAGTCATCATATAGAAAGTCTGTAAACACTGAATTTAAATTCTACTTCAAAATTAGTTTTAAATTCATCAGTGGAATCGATTGTAGGCCCTTATTCTCAGTCTCAAGTCTTCTGAGCACTCCTCTTTCCCTTCCCCCAGCTGCGGGGCCCTGAACAGTAGTTCTTATATTAGGAAAAGCAAATCTGGATAATTCTCTTCTATCATTGCTAATCCTTTCTCCGAAAATTTCATTATGACCACCGTCCTGCTCACCATTCATCCATTCATTTGTTGACTCACACACCAACATTTATTGAACAGCTGATGTGCAATGGCCACTATTTTAGATACTTGGGGGGCAAAGATAAATGAAAGCACAATGAACAGGCTTAGAGTTCATTGTGCAGAAGCACCATGTATACAGAAATGCTGATGACACACAATATATTGATGTTTGAAATGGCACAAATGTAACTGACTCAGTGCCTGGCACATAAATATTCCTGTGAGAGACAAAGATGTGTGCTATCCAGATTGTCCTTCAATCAGGACTTGCTACCCCAGCTGCTGGGAGGCTGGAAGTGGATATCCATTAGCTAACTGCCCTTCAGGGACCGGCTCAACACTCTTGCTTAAGACTTGCCCTCTCCAGATCAATCCACATCCAAAGATTGATTAAAGGCATGAGCATTTATGCCCAACACAGTGCTCCCCGTGGAGCCAGCGGTCCTTCAGGCGTGCGTGCATCTCAATTCTCTGCCTGCTCAATCCTGCCTCCTCCTCCACTCACCTTCCATAGGTCTTCATTCCTAGGATACTTTCTAAAGAGACATGCTGCCACATCTGCTTCCAGGGAAACTCAACCAGCAACATTTCTTAAATAAGTTTTTGAAATAAACTCTGCCCTTAGCTTTCTTGCATTTCCATGAAGCCTCAGAAATATGCTACTGGAAATGGCTGCATTAAACAGAACATTGATAATGGTAATAATAATAATAATAGAATGGCTAAGATTGACATAGGATTTACCCTGTGTCAGACACTATTTCAAGTGTTCCGTGCATATCAGCTCATTTAACCATTGCAACAATTCTACAAATCAATGCTATTGTTAATCCCTTTCAACTGATAAGTAGAGAGAATAAGACAAATACCTAGCTCCAAGTTCATGCAGCTGCTATTTGGTTCCCAGGCAGCCCCAAAGTGTAATCTCGTAACTACTGTATTAGTCCATTTTCATACTGCTATAAAGAAATAACCAACAATGGGTAATTTATAAAGAAAAGAAGTTTAATTGACTAACTGTTCCACATGGCTGGGGAGGCCTCAGAAAACTTACAATCATGGTGGAAGGGGAAACAGGCACGTCTTACATGGTGGCTGGAGACAGAGAGTGTGTCAGTGTGCAGGAAAAACTACCATTTATAAAACCATCAGGTCTCATGAAAATCCACTCACTATCACAACAACAGCATGGGGGAAACCATCTCCATAATCCAATCACTTCCCTCCCCTCTACAAGTGGGGATTACATTTCCAGATGAGATTTGGATAGGGACACAAAGCCTGATCATATCAACCACTATCTTCTGCCATTTCTCTTACTCTCTAGCATCCTAACAAATGTCATAGCATCATTAATACCTGCCGTGGAATTACACACCTTAGAAGGTCTTTTAGATAATAACAGCTGCCATTCACTGAGCCCGTATCACATGCCAGCTCCGTTGTGAGTCCTTATAATTTTTACTTATGGTCATGACATCCCTATGAGTTAGGCCAGGCTTGGTTATCCCCATTTCACCAATAAGAAAACAGGCTCACAAGGATGAAGTGACTTACCCGAGTCAGAGTTCACAAGTAGCAGAGATGTTCTCAAATCTAGCATTTCTGTCTCTAAAACAAAGTATCTCGAAGTTATCTGGATTTATTTAAACTGTGCTTAATCTATGAACTATAAACTGTACTTAACCTAAAATGGCCTAAAGAATTTACCATCTTTAGAATCCATCATTTTTCATTGTGCCACCTTAGCCACTCTTTAAACACATCAGAAATGTAGAAGACAGAATATGGCCCTCTGTCCATTAACACAGCTCTAGCTATGATCTGGAACTTTCTTTTATAAACCTAGATTACTTAAACAGAATTATTCTCTCTATTCTGTGAAGGACTTCCTGAAGGTCTACTAGAGCTTCTGCTCAAGTAAAGAGGCATCATATTCTTTAGTTTAAGCCCAAGTGCTATGAATGCACCACATTTTATGTTTGATTATATATTTTATGTTTTAGGGCATTGATGCAAATTCTAGGAAATCCCAGTTCACAAGGTGTAATAATAAGATGTTATATCTGTGCTTTGAAGATAATTTTAATTTTGAAAAGACCACCAAGGCCTTTGGCCCGTGAGTAACTGATTAAATTCAGCAAGCAGAAGTCATTCCTGTAGGTAAGATAATGGGTTGGGGAGCTAGGGGAAGGAGGGAGAGTAAGAGGTTTCTCTTACGTCATCTTTTTATGGCAGTGAAATTACATGAATTTTTTACCTTGGGAAATACAAAATTATAAATTTCTCCTGACCAAAAAAGGACCCCTGAACAGTTTTACTATAACCAAAGTGAGCCGTGAGGGAGAGCGGCTCCAACACACAGTGCACAATGCCAGCTTTTGGTAACAGGAACAAATGGACAGAGAATAACGACTCCTGCAAGGCTTGCTCCTCGATGGGGGAAATGCGCTCACTCTTTGTCTCTATTATGTGCTGCCTGACAATTGTTCCCAACAGTGAAAGGCAAGCTCACCCTCTGGGAATGGGTTCAAATATAAATGACTAAGAGCCCTGTCAAAGGTCCTCTGTAGCTGACACCCCTCTCCTCCACCCCTCATCCCCTCAAGGGCACTTCATTTTCACTTTATTACTTTTTTCCCTCCAAGGGCAGATTAAGGTTCAGGAAAAAATGCCATTATAAATGGAGGTTCTTGATTAGAGGCTAAAATGTCTGCCCTATCTCACCTCCCACTCGCTTTACTTCTGTTCTGCCTCTTTCCAACGTTATCCTTTTCTGCGATTGCAGAATCCCAGTCCCCGGTTTTGGTATTTGAGAGTGGCTTGCGTAATAGCTGCTGTAAGGCCTCTGATGATCGACCCCTGATGAACACGCACAAACCCTGGAAAGCGTTGCTTCAGTATCCATTTACTCTGCTCTCAGCATGACCGCTGACAGCCTCCTGCACTGAGGGAAAGACAGGCCATGGCTTCTGAAAGCCACCGTTTACTTTTCTTTTCCTTCCTTGTGAAAGTCAGGTTCACCCATACAACACTCTTTTCCATGCTCTGGTGTTCTGAAAATAGCAGCCATTTGGCTGTCTCGGGAGAGTTAAAACAAAGAAATCATGATGGCAGGAGGCTTGCTGTTCCAAAACTGTAAAATAACAAAAATTATTGTAGAATGCATCACAAAAGAAATGACAGATGTCCTTGAAGTGACCCCTCATGATACAGTTCAACAGCCATTTAAAAATAATGGTCAAGCCAGGCACGGTGGCTCACACCTGCAATCCCAGGACTTTGGGAGGCCAAGGCAGGCGGATCACTTGAAGTTAGGAGTTCCTGACCAGCCTGGGCAGCATAGTGAGACCCTGTCCCTACCAAAAACACAAAAATTAGTCCGGCGTGGTGGTGCACACCTGTTACTCCAGCTACTTGGGAGGCTGAGGCAGGAGAATCGCTTGAACCCAGAAGGGGGATGTTGCAGTGAGCTGAGATAATGTCGCTGCACTCCAGCCTGGGTGACAAAGTGAGACTCTGTCTTGAAAAATAAAAATAAATGAATAAAAATAATGGTTGACAGCTTGAATTGGGAGGAGACATAGATAGAAAAGAAATGGCTTAAATTCCACAGAATAAGGTTTTGGCTCATACTGTGTACGTTGAGCCATGTTCAACGTGCTTTCTGACAGAGAAAGTAACGTTTTCCATGGTGGGGAGGGCTGGGAAAGGTACTGGCTCAACTGCGCATTACTACAGATGACCTTTGAAATCTCAAAATCTCTTCGCCTCTACTATCTTTCTCGATTCTCACAACAACCTTCTGAAGTTGGTGACCGCTGTTAATATCTTCATTTCACAGAGAAAAAACAGTGATGCTCAGAGACTTATTGCTCAGGCATCGACAGCTAGAGAGTGGCAGAGATCGAGCACAAACTCAAATCTTTTTCTTCCAAAGCTCGTGTGTTTTTCACTCCTCACACCGGATTTTAGTGGCATGGCAAATTCTCAGAGGGTTTCAAGTTAAAATCAATTTTTCTTTCATTATGTTAAATCTGCTTCCTTCTAATGCCTAAAATGAGGAGGTCTCTTTTCTTTGGCAGGCAAAATGGTGACCACGTGGTTGTCAGTGTGTTAGAATTAACATTCTTTTAAATGAGAAGTTGATCTACCAAACACGATTTCAGTTAGACAGATGCGCAGTGTGACAGTGTTCTCAGGGTAGGTGCCACAGGTCAATTATGCACGCATTGCATAAGCAGCTCATTGTCGCCAGTTTCTAATTAGATTCATCAGGGACTTATTAACCTCTGGAAAAAGTTACAAGTTTTTCATAGAAGCAAAATGAAAAAAAAAAAGAGTCCTCATTCACACAAAGTAAAATATGAAGGAAAAATAAAATAAAAATAAGATTCTGGCTGGGCGCGGTGGCTCATGCCTGTAATCCCAGCACTTTGGGAGGCCGAGGCTGGCAGATCACGAGGTCAAGAGATTGAGACCATCCTGGCCAACATGGTGAAACCCCATCTCTACTAAAAACAAAAACAAAAACAAAAAGTTAGCTGGGTGTGGTGACATGTGCCTGTAGTCACAGCCACTCTGGAGGGTGAGGCAGGAGAATCACTTGAACCTGGGAGGTGGAGGTTGCAGTGAGCTGAGATTGCACCACTGCACTCCAGCCTGGTGACAGAGCGAGCCTCTGTCTCAAAAAAAAAAAAAAAAAAAAAAAGAAAGATAAAAGAAAAAGATTCACCTTATTCACATGCTCGTGAGAATCAATTGTGTAAAAAACTACTATTTCCTGGGCCTCAGAGACATTAATCCAATAGATCTCAGGTAGATTCCAGGAACACAGCATTTTGTGCACTACTCATGTAGAGAGTACCCCAACCGCACTTAGAAATGTACTGGACCGTGGGTGGGAGGACATGGGGAGGAAGTTGGATTCCTGATAAAAGCTGCAATTCAGAGTTTGCAAGATGAGACAAAGTTACCCTTCCTGATGCCGGCTTTGAATGAGAGCATTGTTAGCAGTAATATATAATTAAGCTCTGCCTTCAAAAATCATTGAGACTAATAATAACTTAGTAGATAGTAATTTGACTAGTTTTCAGTTTTCAGTCTCTTCATTGCCTCTTACTGTTTATAGCTAGAATAAAACTTCATTAATAAAGAAATTAAGTGGACTGAAGTGAACCTTTATACTATTTTTAAATGATTTGTAAAAACAAGAAAAAATACTTTTTTTTACCATCAAATCAGCAAAGGGATTTTTTTTATGTTAATTCTCAGTACAGATGAGGCAGGTAAGTTCCTAATTACCTGTAGGAATGCAAATTTGTGTGATGTTTAAATTGTTCTGGAAAGTAATTTGGAAATGTGTATAAAAGTTTTCCAAATATATTTATGAACCAAATAACCTTTGGTTCATAAATATAAGTTCTATCCTAATGAAAAATGTGCACAAAGATTTATACACAAATATGTTTATAACAGTGAAATTTTTATAACAATCTAAATGTCCACAATAGGAAGATAGATAGCCAATTTGTGATACATTTCTATTAAGCATGTCAAGTTACAAATAATCAAATGTATCTAGTGTCCTTCTCAACTGAGCCCTGGCCCCAGTAGGGAAGAGCATGTGTTCCTGACATCCCCAGTTGGAATTTGGAATGCATTTTCCTAAAGAAAATCATACTATAAATAGTCAATGTGTTTGCAGGCCAACTAGCAGAAGCCTATTTAACCAAAAAGCTTAAAACTTTAGGAGGAACATGAACCTTAGAAAATGTAATAGTGCTATTTCAACATCAAATCCAAAAATATTATACTTATTACTTGAAAAAATACATTTTCACTACTAAACAACTGACTTATAAACTGGCATCAGGAACATAATCATCTCGTCATCTGTCTTCTGTGTACATACACAGAACATAACCATATGCCTTTTGAATACTTTCCAAGATAAATTCTCAAAGAATTAGGACAACTGTCAATTTAACCCCCAAATAGTATTATTCAACAATAATAGCAGTAGATTTTTCTGTAATATGGCAAAGAAAAATGAGGTTATCCTGTAAAGTGGATTTCAGTTTGTTTTAATTAAGTTATCATGTGGAATTAGTAGTCTAGTAGCATGAGTGGACCTCAGCAATGAACCTTTCATTTGTGAAGAATGAGTTAAAATCATTCCTATTATTATTGCTCATTTACAGATCAATACCACAATAATGTATTTGTTGCCATGTACACTGCAAGCACTATTGATGAACAGGAAAGTTTAAATCTTAATATGTCTGATAAATTTAATCTCAAATATAATTCTGACTACATGAATTTTAGAAGTCTTACATTATTTATAACATTACCTGAGAGTAATTTTATTCTGTCCTACAATATATCAAATTTTTTCTTTGTTTCTTTCTCTCGTCCTCTCTCTCTTCCTCTCCCTCTCCCTTTCTCTCTCTGCATTGCTCCTGACTTAGGTTTCTGAGGACTACACACTGAAAACTTGTCCATGAATATAAGTCACAATCACCTTTTTGTTCATTGGCATGGGAAGGCAATAAAAAAGCGATTACATTTTCTTTTGCCTATAGCTTTAAAGCAGCCACTTGACCTATGGCAAACATGAACCAACCTTTATTTCAGAGGTTTGCAATTTCAGGAGTAAACATGGTGCTGCATCTCCTTTGAAGACTTTATTTAAGATAACTCTATCACGCTTATTTGAGTTCTTATCAACTATCTTGACCTCAAATATATGTTTTCCCTTTATTACTCCTCTTTGAATCTAGCAATACTTTCTATTCCATTATACAGCCCTCTTTTTAAAATTCATATTTTCATATTTCTTCCACCAAGGTAGACAAACTTAAGACATGTGCACAAATGAGAAAATTTATACTTAGCAATTTTTTTGTAAACAGAAGATGAATATTCTGTATGTATGCTTGTGTGTATATGTATCTATATATTTATTATTATTTTATTCTAAGTAATTCCCTTGTGAAACATTTAATCCTACTTTTTCTGTTTAAGTTGCTGTATTATTCCCAAAGGTTGTGATGGATGAATTTATTCAGCAAACATTCACTGTGTTCCTCTGTGGGCCAGGCACTATCCTAAGTATTAGGAATTGGGTGAGCAAATGAGACATTCTCTGCCCTCATTAAGTTTTCAGTCTAACAAAGAAGATGAACATTCATGTAATCTTCACATAAGTATCTTTTTATATTGCCTCACTTTTTTGAGGGTATAAGGACATCTATGTAAATCAGTTTCCAAACTTACAAGACACGAGGGATCCCTAAACTTCCAGGGAGAGTGCACAACTGGGGGTCTTCAGATTGGGTTTTCACCCAGCTTCCTTCCTCTACTAACTGTTAAGTGTGGGAGCTACTCAGAGCTCAGTCTGAGAGACTCTCTATCTACATACACCTCACCCTCCCCATAGGCAATTGTATTATGCACATCTAGAAGCTTTAATCACTATGTATACAAAGGTGAAGGTGACACCCATGTTTATGTCTTAGTCCAAAATTTTTTTTGAACTAGATTTCTTTGGATTGGATTGACATATCCTACTAATGACTTGGCTTATTCTCTTGGGATATCTTTAAATCATCTCAAAAGTTGTGACCTATGTCTGCTGTACATGACCCTGAAAACCTGCTCCTCTTCCAAAAAAAATACTACTTCACTGAAGCTTTTCAGATCTGAGCTTAAATGTCACCTCCCCAGGGTAGACTCATCTAAGCATCCTTCCTGTCATTACCTTCTTTTATAACAGCCCGTGTCTCCTTTTCATTGACCTGTATTTATTGCAAGTAATAATTCTATACTCGTGTGAATATTCATGTAATTAACATAATAATATATAAATATTTTCAGAAAGCTCTGATTATAATGGAGCTGCTATTATAGCCTCAATATTTCTTAGAATAGACACTTAAGAAAAATATTAGCTGGATGAATGAATAGAAAGGGGAAACGTCTCAGTTATCTGGATTCAGACACTGCTGGGAAAAGGGAAGAATGCTGGTTTCTTCGGCTCCCTGAGCAAGTTTAAGAGCTCATCTTGAGTCAACAAGAAGTCTGGCACAGCCAAGAGAGTTAGGGCATAGCTGGAGAGGATGACACTATCTAATGCACATTAAAAAGGTTATTTTTAAGGTTCTCCAACCTTGTCTTCCAAATAACTCATTCTGAGAACTTCTTTGGACTGCAAGGCAAAAGTTACTGGAGATGATAGGGAGTAAGGGTTCTTCTCCATCTGCCAATGGAAACAGATGTTAGAACTTCCTGGACATGGTTTGCCACTCCAGCAGAAGCTACTGGAAGACTGAGAATAGTTACCATCTGACAGGGGCAGCCGCTGTCATTTCTTTTCAACAAGCACCACAGAGAATAGCTGCCAGTGAGAATCTTCATCATTAAAATGGTCACTGAAAGTCTGCTTCAGAAGCCACAGCTGAGGGAAGCCACCACCAAGAAATACTGCTGGGTGCCATCCCCATCCCCTGAAAGCAACTAAAAGGAAGAAACATTAGCAAGTTGAACTGGGGGAGATACCAAGATTTCAGTCTTTGTCCCTATCTTAGTTTATGTTATTTTACTATTGACCTGTAAGACAAGACAGATTTCAGTTCTTTCAATATAATCCTCTTTTTGTAAAAGGAAGACAATTTTTCAAAGGAAACTTGGTAAAGATTGAGAGCTAAAATATCTGAAGAAGGGCTCACATTAATTCTTAGGATATTGAACAAGAAACTAGCTCATAGAATCCCAACTGAAGGTGCACCTCAGAAAATAACAAAAGAAAGTGAAAAAATGTCTCATTCAAAATTAGGGGGAAATAACCAAATAGACTCTGAGCATTAGTTCTGTAAATGTAAGACTCATTTATTCACCATTATAGCCCAAGAGTTCTTAGAACAGGCTCTCAAAAAATGTTGAATGAATGAATAAATGAATGGGAGAGTAGATGGATGAATGAGAAAATGAATGGTATCCATTTACCTTAAGATATATTAACTAAGAATGGAAGATATGACTCATTTTAAGTAAACACAAATAAAGTGAATGTATTGCACAAGCCAGATGTAGTGCACAACATGATAATATTTATTCTTCCAAAATAAGATACTTCCTATTTTTCTATGTTTTTAAGGTTTTATGTAATAAAACAATAATTTATCTTGTTTTTAATCTACATGCAAAACCTAGAGGTGAATCACAGAGAGTTTGTCAAACTGTTTGATTTGTCATGCTGACAAGGAATCATTGAAAAAATTTTTTAAGAAAAACAGGTTAGGTACATCATGAGAGTATGTGTGAGGCTGAGGCGAGGGAGAAGGAAACCATATGCTCACTCAGGTTGTCGAGAATCTTTAACGCTTGGCAAAAATGTCGCTTAATTTCTTGCTGAAAAGGTGCTACCTCCTAAAGTCTTTCCTCTTCATACTACGTGAGAGCATCTTTTGGAAGGGAAACCATAGATTAATCTTACTTGATCTGGTATATTTGGGTTTGGAGTTTTTTAGGCAGTCCTGAAAGCCTAGAAGATGAAAAGAATGAGGGCCAGCAGCTGTCTACAGGACAGAGAGCACTGGACAGAGGCAACCATGGACCTCCTAGCCCTCACATCACCTTACTGTGACTCTCCTTGGCATCTTGTGTAGGACAAGGTATATTTAAGATTATTGGTCTTTCAGTATTATCTTCAAGAAGAGAAAATAACAATTGGCCACAGGGAAATATGATTGAATTGGAGGTTCATAAACTTTGTTAGACTCAAGTTAAAAGAGATCACTTATAGAACCAATCTATAGAGCAGGATAACTATGGGTTACACTCAACAAAGGAGTCCAGAATATATAGGGTAATAACTTTTCTTAAAATCCTAAAAGATATAGGTATTAGAAAGGGAAAAAACAAATTGTTTTTTCTTCTACATTCATGCTTATCACGGAATACTTCACCTCTGGGTCACTAAAATATGTGGGAATTTCTCCTCACCAACAACCAATTCTCCAGTAGACACCAGATGGGTGTCCTGTGATTCTACTTATTCTGACACTGCCTACCTGGAGATAGCACCAGATCCCACAGGTGAAAAGCTTAGTCCTACAAGACTGTCTCCCACTTCAGACACCAATCACAAGTCTTATGTTGTAACCTGTACTTCCTACTAGCTAGCAATAAGTTGAGAATTCCCATGACCCCTTTTATGGGTTCTATTACTTTGCTAGTAAGGCTCATAGAACTCAGGGAAACATTTTCCCTATGTTTACCCATTCATCATAAAGGATATTACAAAGGATACAGCCGAACAGCCAGATTAAAAGGTGTATAGGGCAGGGGACAGGGTAAGAGGCAGGGAGCTTCCACGTCCTCAGGTGCACCATCTTCTAAGCACCACATGTTCGGTGATTCAGAAACTCTCTGAAACCACATGGTTCAGGAATTTTTATGGCGGTTTCATCATGTAGGCATGATTCATTATTAACTCAATTTCCAGCCCCTCTTCCCGCTCCAGAGAATGGGGGTGGGGCTGAGTTTTAAGTTTCAAGCTTCTAATTGTGGCTCAGTCTTTCTGGTGACCAGCCCCCATTCAAGTGTTGCCCTTTAGAACAAAGGAATCTACTATCACCCATGAAATACCAAGAGATTTAAAAGCTCTGTGTCAGATGCTCCTATTCCTCAGGAAATTACACAGGTCTTAGAAGCTCTGTGTCAGGACTTGGGATCAAAGATCAAATATTAGAAACTAAGATTCTTCTAGCACCCCTATGGCTCAGGAAATTACAAGGGTTTTAGAAGCTTTGTGCCAAAAATCAGGGGCAGATTATATATATATGTGTGTGTGTATATATATATATATATATATATGTATGCACACACACATATATATAACACATATATATCACACATATATACATATATGTATATCTTATTATTTCACAATATATGACTAGTGTCACAACTACTCACAAATAAAGATGTGTGCTTCAGTTCACTAACTAAAATCAAGAACCTTCTTTAAGGCCAGGATCACATATTTATTATAACTTGGACAGGTATGTCCACAAGGCATGCTGTTTCTGTAGCAATGGGATCGTTGAGAATGCACAGAAGATAAAAAGAAGTTGGGCAATGACTTCATAATAGGATCAGTCACAAGTTGGAGACAAAGAAACCCAGTTTAGTTTCCAAAAGGGCAAAGCATATTCTGGTTTGATTCACCCACATTGGCATCCAAAGGGACTCATCTTGTCAGGGGTAGGGAGAGAGTGCTGGGTCACAGCAACGTGAGTTCTAAGTAGCCCCAATATTTAAAGTGTTTAGATAGTGTTCAAATGACAAGATTCTGGGTGCTCTGCCTGATTAGACCAGGACAGCAGCCAGCTGGTGGTAGAGAGGCAAAGAAGGTTTAGGTAACCAAGGAGAGACGACAGCAAAATCTCAACCCCAGCCAATCTGAGCCATCATCAGGTTCAGGGAATACTCCAGTCCTAGCCCTGGCAAGTGTGACAGCTTCAGGATTTTCCACATAAGAAGTGTCTAGGCATTGCCCTCTGGTTGGGGGCTTGTCTTAAAGCTACATTTACAGAGCATATTAATTACAATAACCCTAGCAGCTTCTATAGTAAACCCTGAAACCTCAGCAGCTCAGCATATTTGAAGTGTTTTTTCACTCTAATTCCAACTGAGTGTTTCAGGGGCAGCCTTATTCGAGGGGCCTACATTTGAGTCCCAGGTTCCTTCCATTTTGAAACTGCATCAGCCCCTATAGCCTCAGAGTGTTCATTTGTGATAGTAAAGGGAAAGATGATGTGGTAGATCACATGGAAAAATTAGCAGGCCAAGACTTGGAGATAGATTACCTCTGCCCACATCCTGTTGACTTAAATTCAGTCACATGATCACAACTAAGCATGACAGTGCTAGGACAGAGAGTTTCTGGGTGAGCAGCCATCTTCCAGCAATAACTCTACACTGCGAAAGGGGGACATACGTTTTTGGTGAAAACTAACAGTCTTGCCACATTGAGTTTACTTAGAGTATGTGTTTATTCAGGGTAAGGGAGATTTGACAATGAGAAGTCAGTGGATCATAGAGATAGTAAGTGATAATAAAACTGTTTTCTGGAAAGGAAAGAACACTAATGTGTTTATATACATAGGACTATTATATATTTTTGTGGGTTGGATTTTTCATTAGCACCTTGGTATTGTAATCGAGTTATAGGAACTAATACCGTGTCACTGATAAACTGGATCAAAGAAAGAATAATGAGTACTAAAAATGATATAAGTCCAGTTGCACCAATCCCATGGGTGTGTTATGATAAACAATGTTTTAAAGAAGAGCCAAGGAAAAATCACATAAAAATAAATATACTAGAGGAGGGAGAAAAAAATTAACATTTATTGAACAATTACTTTAGGTTAAGTACTAAGCTGGACCTATTAGTTACCCAGTGCTATGTAATCCAATTTTCACAAAATTAACGACTTAAACAACACCCATTTATTATCTCATGGTTTCTGCAGGTCAGGAGTCCGAGCACATCTCAATGGGATGCCCCGCATAGGGTTTCACAAGGCTGTAATCAAGACATAGGCCAAGGTTGTAGTCCCATCTGAAGTTCAACTGGGAAAGTATCCATTTGCAAGCTTACTGAGGTTGTTGAAAGAATTCAGTTCTGTGTGACTGAAAGCTTCAGCTTTTTCTGGGTGTTAGCTGGTGACCACCCACAGTTCCTTGCCATGAGGGGTGCCCCAACATAGTCACTTGCTTTCTTCACATCAGCAAGAAGAGAGAAATTCCAACAAGCTACTTAAGGCTATCTGAGGTAACATAGTCACATAATCACATCGTGTACCTCCTATCAACATCGCTGTATACTCTTTAAAACAGTCTGGATGGCCCACACTCATCTTCCCACTATGCAGTTTGACAAAGTTGTCTTTAAGGTTCCATCTTCACCTCCGCATTTGGGTGTCCTGGGCTTTTGTACTGATTCCTGCAAAGATAGTCATGAATATCTGATCTCTCAGGATAGCACCTCATATATGAGGCTTTAACTCTTCCCCAACAACCCATTCACTCATTTAACTGCCTTACAAAGTGACTAACTAGCTAATCAGATCAACTGAATTGTGCTAATAGCTTATTTTATTCTGCCACTCAGGTCACATATTTGTATTGTTGAAAGGGCATTACAAGAGAGAATATCTGCCAGATTTATATTCCTAATATAATTTTTATGTCTGTGCTTTATGGAAACCTGCTTGCCAAATATTCTATGTAGCATTGGCAAAGTAATTTAGACTCTTCATAAAATGAGGGGAGAAGATTCAATGACCTCTAATATCCTCTCCAACTCTATGTTTTTATGTTTTTGTCTTATTCTTTTCTCACTAACCTCCAGTAACTTCATACAAGGCAATTGCCAAACTGCTATCCAGGCATTCAAGATCCAATGTAATCTGGCCCAGATTTTCCTTCCTAGATGTTTTCACTGCAGGTATTCTATATTTAAGTCAAACTCTCTTACTCAAATATACCACATGCATTCACTCCCAGAATGCTTCCCCTTTTCCTCATCGCATTTCCTTCTCCTACCTTTTTTCAAGCCAAGAGGAAGACTCCCCTCCTCCGCGACACCTTCCCATCCACTTCGGCCCATATCCTACTCTAAATTCTGGTAACTACTCAATCTGCACACTCAGTGGGCCTTTGGTTTGTCTAAGTTTCCTGTGACTATTTAATTTTAAGCTCCTTCAGCACAGAAAATGCCTACTGTATTTTTGTATATGTCATAGAATATAAGTATAAATAGTTTGAATTCAAAAAAATCTTTATTAAGCAAATATAAACCAAAGAATTAAAATGGATGGTAAATTTCAGTCAGCTGTGTGAGTTAGAGGGGAAGCTGTATGGAGCCTTTTATGTTTTTATAAGAACATACATCATTATACATTGCTGTACGCTCTCCTGACAGAGACAGTTTCAACACCCTATACTCATCCTATCAGAATAGCCTAAATTTTCCCATCTCCCAAAAGTCACTCCTTTCAACTAGAATGTCTTTCCCCATTCTATATCGACTTGTAAAAAAACCCTCTCCATTCTTCAAGGACAAACCAAATGTCTTCTTCTTCTATGAAAATGTTCCTGATCTTCTAGTTGAAATTAACTCTCTCTCTCCTCATTACTGCTTTTTCACTTTCTTTTGGTGTTGTACTATAGTGAGTTATATGCCTCTCCAAGTCATCGCAACTAGACGGTAAACTCTTTAAAAATGGGAAGTACTTCTATCATGTTTTTCTTTTGTACCTTTCAGAATACCAGGACAGACCCTGCTGTAAGTAGTAGGTGGTAAAATAACAGTAGGTGGCAAAATAACAGTAGGTGGTAAAATAATATTTATGAAATTGACTTGGGAAAGATGCCTCAGTAAATCTAGAACACCTTTTTACAAAAAGTGACTGATGCCTTACTGAGCTTTCTTCTACAGACAGAATTTAAAAGAATCCATCATCTAAGTTCAAGCAAAGCTATGTTTTATTTAAAACAAAAACAAAAAGCAAAAGAGCCCATCTGAAGAGAGCAAATTATGCAAGTGGAAAGCTAGTCAGGATCCTGAGAACTTTGAGGTGAAAAAAAAAAAAAGAAACACACAGAGAATGGTTTTACAAATAGTTTTCCTAAAATGTGGTTCACATACCACTGTGGTGCTTAAGTTTGTCTAAGTGGTAGAAATACACAGTTTTTATTTTTAATATTTTGTATTTATTTTGATTGTAATGGAAAGATATATATACATAATAATAGTTTCAGGGGTATTTTGCTCATGATGAAACTCAATTAATTTAAGTTTAAAGAAAGAATTAAGTAAATAATAAATAGTTCAAATCCTACGGGATGCAATAGGAGTTGTGAGACGACTACAGAAATGACTGCAGCTTGAGAAAGAATGACCAGTTTCCGTGTTCTAATCAGTCAGTCAAGGTCATGAGAGCTCATTGGAACTTCTGATTTCTCAGTTCTCCTGGCTGATCTCAGGCCACGTCTAAGGGTCTCTGAATGTAAATCATAGATTTCCCTCAAGAGTTTTCAGCCCTTAAGTATTTGCTTTATAAAAGACTAGATTCTATCACTGGCCACATTAATACAATTTCTACCAACACCCAGAATTTCCTCAGCATGTAACATTTCGTTTTTGCACAGCTGTTTCCCAAGGCCATGGGCTCCTGTTGCACCCTGGAGCTTGAGTGATGAAGATTCTGGGTTGTTGCTAAGTGCCTCTCTTCTTCTTTAGAGAGGCCTGGATGTCAATATGCAGAAAACGTCCCACTGTCTATGGTGCAATCGACATATGTCAACTTGTTTCCAGGCTGGGTCTCTGAAGGGCCAGGTCCATACTGCATTTTCTTCCCAGTTGTCCAGGCCAACGCTCCACACTGTACTGCTTGTGAAGGACAGTTGACCTCTCTCTTCAAGGGCTATGGTTTCTAAAACAATGCCAGCCATCTATTGAAAACAGCTTCATCAGTTGCATTGTTATCCTCAATGATTTTCAGTTTCTCATCAGCGTAGTTGGTCCTTCTTGCTGATTCTTAAATAAATGATGATTTACTATTCTTCTTCTGACAACTTGATGATTCCTGACATTATCGTAATGCAACGAGTGACTGGAACAACTCACATCTGAAATTAAAGCCAGCTTAAAAGCACAAGTCAAATCAGAATTTGATAAAATGGACAATAAAAAATAGTGAGAAACAGAGAAAAATTGTTTTAGTATAACTTTCCACATACAGCATTTTTCCCCACAAACCTGCAAATTATTTTCAAACATCTCATTATATGGGTACTTATTTTCCAGCCTTTTCACTTTTTTTGCCTTCTTCCCTATCTATGCTTTAAAAGGAAGTAGGAAAAGACATTGCAAATTCAAGAAAACACAAGAAGTCAGGGCCATAATTGCACGGCAGGACCATTATTGTTTGTTGCTGTTCACTTCCTAGAAACAAGAAAACAATCTCCTTCTTTTTGTCGACTGATAAAACATGAAGGTTCATTGACTGTGGTTTCTACTCTTCTACCTATCTGGCTTTACAACAGCTTCAAATTAAAAGCAGGCAGGACAAGGGGATAATAAAGTGTCCAAACTCATCAGCTTTCAGCTTTTTTATTCTTTATGGTAAAGAGGATTTCAGTGTTTCTTTGTCAAGCCTATTTTTAAGAAACCACTTTCACAGCTTTTACAAGAAAATGTCACTGTGCCTCTGGTGCAGGCAAGGGGGAATCTAATTTCATTACAGTTAAGTGCCTGACTCCCCATTACCCTCCATAATAGTGTAACATGGTATATTATAGGGCTTTAATAAATAGGAAGGATGTGGGTTGCAGCACATTTTAGTAGAAACCAAATTACTTTGGGCCGCACATCTGCCTCCTCAGTTCATCCTATTTGCCACCGTTTCACAACCTAATTACAGGATTTTCTGGAAATTGCTGTCCAGCGGTAACTGGATGACCTGCTTTATGTGGCCGAGACAGGCAGCTCCACCGACTTCAGTCTTCATCACTGTCACCATGTAATTGCATTGGACTTCCATGTTAATCCCTGAAGGCAGGCAGTAAATGAAATATTATAATTACCTTTTATTCCCTTGCCCCTGAAGCCTGGATTAGGGCAGTGTGCATCCAAAGGAAAGAAGTGGGGACTGCCTGTAAGAGTATTAGCCATGGTCTGATCAAAAGCTGAGGATGGTCTCATCTTCAGCTTTTGGCCTGAACACGGGCCACATCATTAAAGCCCTATGTCTCATCCACTTAGCAAAGTGTGTGGCCCCCGTCTGTTTAACGCAGGATCACTATGAGACACGTTGGAAAGATCCTGGAAAAAAGGCCTATTATATCAATATATATGTGCAAGGCATTGGAATTTGAAAAGACTTATCTGAAGGAAAGGGATAGGTGAACTAAACTTAACAAGAGAACTAACATTTTCAGACTATTCCCCTGAAAATATAAAAGTGCATTGCTGTTTTTTTGAGAAAATTGTATTGGGGTCACTTAATTGACATATCTCACTAAGAATGACCTGAATTATTGAAAAGGTACATGAATTTAAGGCCAAAGTTTTCTAGTCTTTTTTAAAAAGTCTTTAAAATCCAGTGATTCTTTAATGAATGGGATAAAAGCAATTCTCTGAATTTAAATTCTACTCATGAGCCTGTAAAAGATATAAAAATAATCCCCAATAAAGCAAATCTTGACTTTGAGGAAGGAAATGGCTCTTTGCTGTGTTTCATTTACCTTAGTGGGGGTGGGTTGAGTGTAACTGGAGACTAATCCATGGTGACCTGTTGTCCCTGATTACTCTGCAGGCAGTCTTTTGAAAATACTTTAAACATGGAGTTCACTTAATTTCTACTTCCCTCCTGAAGAGTTCTAAGCTGGGACAAGAGTCTGTGTCCTTGAGAAGTAACTTTGGAGTTGCACTTTATGGGAATTATTGAATAGTACTCAATTTAGATATAATTTCCCAAAATGCATTTTTCAGTGGCACAGCAGGAAGCATGATGAAAAAGGGGTGATATTCCCTTTAACTAGGCAACTCCTCTGATAATAGAAACAACACTTCTCAATTTTAAAGTGCTGCTTTCACTGTATGCCAATTTTATCATTATGTCCGGAGCTGAGGACATAGGAATAAACAAAATGGCAATATGTTTGTCTTCTTGGAGCTCATACTGCAGCAGAAAATCATGCAGAAAAGTAAACATAACCTGCAAAAATGTAAGATCTGTGAGTAAATATAAAGCAAGGTAAGGGAACAGAGATTACAGGCAGAGGGGTTGAAGGAGTTATTTTCAACAGGGAAGTCGGAAATTCTTCTCTCATATGATATCATTTGAGCAGAAACCTGAGGCAATGGAGCAACCCATGCAACTAACAAGAGGTAGAGAAAATCCAAAGAAAACCTTTGGGTGCTGGCCAGGCATAGTGGCTCATGCCTGTAATCCCAGCACTTTGGGAGGCCGAGGCGGGTGGATCACTTGAGGTCAGGAGTTCAAGACCAGCCTGACCAACATGAAACCTACTGTCATGGCATAGTGTTGGTGAGAAAGCACTAAGTAAACTAAAATCTAAGCTGTCTACTGTTCCTGCTCATTCACATGGTACCTACTCTTCAATATCCAGCAGCCTAACGAGCTGACCCAAAAAAAATGGCCCCACTCAAAGATGAACAACCGGATAGGAATGTGACTGGGACTTGCACTAGATAATGCAGGGAGAAGTTGTAACAAAGACAAATGAAAAATATACATTAGAAAAACTATACCCACAAAGAAAATTAAAAATGAACAAACCCATCTCCATGAAATCAAAGAAATTATGGTCTCTTGAAAAAAAATAAACAACAAAGTTTAAGGATTCAAGAAGATAATGAGTCAACAAAAATGGAATGAAATGCAAGCCAGAGTGGTCAGGAAAAAAAAAATGATAAAGGAAAACAAAATGGGGTCAAGAATCATATTAACTACAGTTTCTTCATTGCAAGCAACAGAAATGGACTCAAACCAACTTCAACAAAAATAGAATTTAATGACAAGATATGGCAGAGCTCCCAAGGTCAAAGGAAAGACTGAAGATCACACAAAGGAACAGGAAGTTCCAGAGGTCTTGTTGAAGGAAAATTATTATAGTTTTACCTAGTGTCACCCCTGTAATAAATGCAAGAAAGGTGACTCTAGCTTCATCCTTGTTCTCATCCTTGTTCAAGATTCAAGATTGCAGGAGATTAGGTCATGTCCTGGCTCTTGGTTATACCAAGGCAGTACATGAAGTGCTTCAGTATAAGAAGCCCATAGAGGTCTTTTCCACATCTTTGTTAGAAGGTAAGAATATATTGATTTATCATCCTCCAAGACTCGCACCAAACAGGGGAGAGGAAACTCCTTAAAGGGAAATAATGCTGCCGTTCATTAAGTAAATGATACAATGCAAAAAATTAGTAACTATCCACTACAGAGACAGAATAGACAGGTTTGAGAAAAAAATTAACAGGGATAGAATAAAAAGCAAAAAATGAAGGGCCTACAAATAAAATCATACTTATATAAGACAAGGCAGATCAAATGTAATACTATGTACTACAGGGTTTGCTTTTTTAGTAAATCATAAATGATTACTAAGAAGTATTAAAAATTGACAAAATATACTTATCTTCATAATTCACTGTCACCTCACTTTTGCAGCTGTTTTAATGCTGAGTTGTGGTGAAGGTGGTGTAGAATTTTTCATAGTTTACTTGCTCCAAATATAATGAATCCAGCAATACTATAGCCTGACTAGTATTATCTCTGTATGGCTGGCCAACACAGCTCCCCCAATAATACAAAACTCTGGAAAGAAGTGATACAGTTATCTTGTTTATTGTTATTTTTAATTCGTTTGTTATCCAGGTCAAGTCCATTTATAATAAGCAAATTAGTTTCCCATCCTCCCATGAATTATACTGAACTACTGAACTGATCTGTTTATAAAAGTTGCAGAGAAAGCAGAGACAAATCCACATACGTAACTACTTTTGGCCTGCCACTATTTCAAATTCCAGCTTGGCAGGGGAAAGAAAATACTCACACCTCTGGTTATATTTTTCTACAAAAAAATTTTTTTGAAGGAACACGCAAGGAAAGAAATAAGGAGACATGGAGATACCTGCTTAAGCAATCATCTCAAAGGCCTGTTTAACACAGCGCAGTAGGAGGTTACGGTGATGCTGAATATCTGAAATAGAAAAAAATTCACAGAAATACTCAAATTATGCAAATTATCTGACCAAATCATCAGACACATATAGACCAAGGGAACCCTGGGTGTTTTTGTGTTAAAACAGCTGCTGAGACTTTGAGAGGAATGATACATTAAAACAAAATGTCGGAGCAGTCTGACTCGGTGATCCTTCAGTGACGATTTGCTAGGGTTTTGTTATCTTTGGGTCACACAGCCCAAACAGAGGCTCCAGAAACACACTGGGCCTGCGTGTGGTTTCCAGGCCCATTCTTCACTACAAAACCTCACTCCGGGCTTTGTTTCTCTCATGGGTTGTTTTGAAATTAAATAAAACAAAACATGTAAGGCAATGAAAATGGTACCTGAAGTCACAGGTATTTAATAAACATCCGTTATTTTTATTGTCATTAAAAATATCATGAAGGGATAAAACCATAACAATAAAGACAATGAAAAATTGTGATCACTTTGAAAGACATACTACTTTGAACTAGAACAGATTCAAATATGTAGCTAACTCCGTCGTCTGAGGAAGAGGTCCTCAAACACCAGGCCACAGACAAGTACCCATCTGTGGCCTGTTAGCAACCAAGCCACACAGCGGGAGGTAGAGGCCGGCAAGCGAGCAAAACTTCATTTGTATTTACAGGCACTCCCCATTGCTTGCATTACTGCCTGAGCTCCACCTCCTGTCAGATCAGCAGCAGCATTAGATTCTCATAGGAGTGTGAACCCTATTGTGAACTGTACATTGAGGGATCTAGGTTGCATGCACCTTCTGAGAATCTAATACCTGATGATCTGTCATTGTCTCCCATCACCCCCAGATGGGACTGTCTAGTTGCAGAAAAAAATAAGCTCAGGGCTCCTGCTGTTTCTACATTATGGTGAGTTGTATAATTATTTCATTATACGTTACAATGTCATAATAATAGAAATAAAGTGCACAATAAATGTAATGCACTCAAATCATCCCCAAACCCCCTTGACTTTGGTCTGTGGGAAAATTATCTTCCATGAAACCGGTCCCTGGTGCCAGAAGTTGGGGACCACTGCTCAATGATACAAACATAGTGTTTTACACTTTATAGGTTCTGTGTATACTTCTGTATTGCACATATATTGTTCACTGATGAGACTGTAACCAATTTGAGGACACAGACTACTTCTGACTCAAATACTTATGATCTGCAGCATATATTATACTAAGGAATATAGAATTCATATTTTAATTTTGTTCAAGAGCTGAAAATTAGACAGCTTTTGTTTTTAAGAAAATCAAGTGCAAGCATAATGACAAAAACTAGCATCTAATTGCTTCCAAATACATTAAGACCAAAATTGGCAAGTTTAAGACAGACTACAGTTGGATCTTATTAATCTTTATTTCACAACAACAAAAAAGTACATTTATTGAGGTTAAATATCCCCAGCCTTCTGCTTAAAAGAAATAACCTCTATAACTCAGAACATCTGAGTCTTAGATACTCTACCAAAAAGTGCTACAACCAGATACTCTACCAAAAAGTGCTGAGGAAACTAGGAAAACTAATAAAGATTGCATAGAAAATAAACTCTATCTTACTATAATGCTTATAAGTGAAGTAAGAGAAGATGCTTCTAAATAATATTTACGAGGAAAATATATATGAAAATGATGCCTAAAATTGTTACTAAAATGTAGCAGTTAAAACCAAATCACATTAATGATGCTTAAATCACTGGCATCCTACTCAGCCATTAGTACATTTTATAGGTGATTTTTACACTGCTACTTCACAATAATTACTTACCAACTTGGAAATAATCTTTTCCTGATAATTCTGGTTGTTTTTGTTTAATAAGTGCTGTGCTTAAAAAGTGCTTAAGTGCTTACAGAATCCCATATGGCCTCTTCATATAAATGTCACTCCATCCATCAGCAATATTGATAAGCTTGAGAAAAACAATCTACAGCTCAAGGCATCGTGCTTAGCTTACAGAAGAGAAACTTGGATGCTATTTTCTTTTGTCATGTAAAAATGAAGACTATGTTCTTCATAATGATTGATAGGACATACAAACTAATATTTAGAAACTTCATTTAGCAGAGAATATATTTTAGAATGCACTGGGTTAGGTGAGATTTGAGGATAAGCTGGTGAGAAATAAACTTTTTGTCTCATCAGTAGGTTATGCCTAAACTGTCCTGTTTCTGGAAAAACTTTGCTGTGTAAGGGTGTTGTCTGGCTTGGTTTCTGCTTGTGTGTGTGTGTGTGTGTGTGTGTGTGTGTGTGTGTGTGTGTGTGTTGTGTGTGTGTGTGTGTGTGTGTGTGTGTGTGTGTGTGTGTGTGTGTGTTCTGTCAGTCATTTGAGCCCATTTCAAAGCATCTACCCTGAAGAAACTTTCACTTCCTGGATTAATCCAGGTATAGATCATAAGGACTTGAATAAGACAACTGTGGTTACCATAATGAAATCAATGTCTTGTTCAGCTTATATAGGAAGATAATTAAGGTGGAGATTACATGCAAGAGTGAGCCTGGGAGCATGCCTGCTGTGGATTTTAAACTTTAGCTCAGTCCTACCAATATGGTTTGGCTGTGTCCTCACCCACATCTTATCTTGAATTATAGCACCCATAATTCCCACATGTCATGGGAGGGACCCAGTGGGAGGTAATTGAATCATGGAGGTGGTTCTTTCCCATGCTGTTCTCATGATCGTATATAAGTCTTAGGACATCTGATGGTTTTATAAAGGGGAGTTCCCCCATACACACTCTTGCCTGCCACCATGTAAGACATGACTTTGCTCCTCATTCGCCTTCCATCATAATTGTGAGGCCTGCCCAGCCACGTGGAACTGTGAGTCAATTAAATCTCTTTCCTTTATAAATTACCCAGTCTCAGGTATGTCTTTATTAGTAGTGTGAGAGCAGGCTAATTTAGTAAACTGGTACCAATAGAGTAGGGTGCTTCTGTAAAGAGGCCCAAAAATGTGGAAGCGACTTTGGAACTGGGTAACAGGCAGAGGTTGGTACTGTTTGGAGGGCTCAGAAGAATATAGGAAAATGTGAGAAAGTTTGGAACTTCTTAGAGATTTGGAGAGCTCGGAAGACAGGAAGATGTGGGAAAGATTAGAACTTCCTAGAGACTTGTTAAATGGCTTTGACCAAAATGCTGATAGTGATATGGACAATAAAGTCCAGGTTGAGGTGGTCTAGAATGGAGATGAACAACTTGTTGGGAACTGGAGTAAAGGTCACTCTTGCTGTGCAAAGAGACTGGTGGCATTTAGCCCCTGCCCCAAAGGTCTGCGGAACTTTGAACTTGAGAGAGATTATTTAGTGTATCAGGCGGAAGAAATTTCTAAGCGGCAAAGTGTTCAAGAGGAAGCAGAGCAAAAAAGTTTGGAAAATTTGCAGCCTGACAATGGGATAGAAAAGAAAAACCCTTGGGAGGCCAAGGTGGGTGGATTACAAGGTCAGGAGTTCAAGACCAGCCTGGCCAATATGGTGAAAACCTCATCTCTACCAAAAATACAAAAAACTTAACTGGGCATGGTGGCATGCACCTGTAGTCCCAGCTACTCAGGAGGCTGAGGCAGAAGAATCACTTGAACCCTGGAGGTGGAGGTTGCAGTGAGCTGAGATCACACCACTGCACTCCAGCCTGGGTGACAGAGTGAGACTTCATCTCAAAAAAAGAAAAAGAAAAAACCCATTTTCTGGGGAGAAATTCAAGCCAGTGCAGAAATTTGCATAAGTAACCAGGAGCTGAATATTAATCAACAAGACAACATGGAAAATGTCTCCAGGGCATGTCAGAGAACTTCACAGCACCACCTCCCATCACAGGCCCAGGAGTCTAGGGGGAAAAAATGGTTTCCTGGGCTGGGCCCAGCGCCCCCTGCTGTGTGCAGCCTAGGGACTTGGTGCCCTGCATCCCAGTTGCTCTAGCTATGGCTAAAAGGGGCCAAGGTACAGCTTGGGCTGTGGAATGTACAGGCCCCAAGTCTTGGCAGCTTCCAGTGGTGTTGAGCCTGCAGGTGCACAGAAGTCAAGAATCGAGGTTTGGAAACTTCCACATAGATTTCAAAGGGTGTATGGAAATGCCTGGATGTTCAGGAAAAAGCTTGCTGCAGGGGCAGGGACCTCATGGAGAACCTCTGCTAGGGCAGGGAAGAAGGGAAAGATGGGATCAGAGCCCCCAAACGGAGTCCCCACTGGGGCACTACCTAGTGGAACTGTGAGAAGAGGGCCACCGTCCTCCAGGCCCCAGAATGGTAGATCCACTGACAGCTTCCACCGTGCGCCTGGAAAAGCCACAGGCACTCAACACCAGCCTGAGAAAGCAGCCAGGAAGGGGGCTGTACCCCACAAATCCACACAGACGGAGCTACCCAAGGCTGTAAGAGCCCATCTCTTGCATCAGTGTGGCCTGGAAGTGAGACATGGAGTCAGAGGTGATCATTTTGGAGCTTTAAGATTTGACTGCCCCACTGGATTTCAGACTTGCATGGGATCTGTAGCCCCTTTGTTTTGGCCAATTTCTCCCATTTGGAATGGCTGTATTTACCCAATGCCTGTACTCCCATTGTATTTAGGAAGTAACTAACTTGCTTTTGATTTTACAGGCTCATAGACAGAAGAGATTTGCCTTGTCTCAGGTGAGACTTTGAGCTGTGTACTTTTGAGTTCATGCTGTGAACTGTGGACTTTTGAGTTAATGCTGAAATGAGTTAAGATATTGGGGGAACTGTTGAAAAGGCATGATTGGTTTGGAAATATGAGGAAATGAGATTTGGGAGGAGCCAGGGGTGGAATTATATGGTTTGGCTGTGTCCCCACCCAAGTCTCATCTTTAATTGTAGCTCCCATAATTCCCATGTGTCATGGGAGGGACCCAGTGGGAGGTAATTGAATCATGGTAGTGGGCCTTTCCCATGCTGTTCTCATGACAGTGAATAAGTCTCATGAGATCTGATGGTTTTATAAATGGGATGCACACGATTCCCCTCCACGTGCTCCCTCCTGCCTGCTGCCATGTAAGACGTGACTTTGCTCTTCCTTTGCCTTCTGCCATGACTGTGAGGCCTCCCCAGCCATGTGGAACTGTGAGTCAGTTAAACCTCTTTCCATTATAAATTACCCAGTCTCAGGTATGTCTTTATTAGCAGCATGAGACCAGATGAATACACCTACCAACAAGCTCTTGCTTCCTAACTTAAGAATCCCAGCACATCCTTCTCAGACCCTTTCCCATTCATCTGCTCCTTACCCCCTTCCTAAAAGCACACAGTAACCCACCGATAGCATTCATCAATGCTTTCTCCCCTTCCCTAGCCAGAATCATAAATAAGTAGAATGGAGCTCACCTAGTAAGATGAAGAACAGCTTACAGTGTTGGAAAAACCCTAAGAAAGAAGAAATGGAATAATTTGAGAAGTACTAGAAGAATTTGTGAAATTAATCAAGAATGCTGTGTCCCTATTTAGAAGGTGGCATAAGTAATTTTCGTATGGGTCCATTCTGCTTATATAACAGTTTGCTGTTTCCCTTGGAGAAGCCATGATATCTCTATTTCAGTTTTTTTCACTTATAATATACAGTCATCTATTTATAGGGCTGCTTAAGATAAAACGGGAAAATGTTGATTAACAATATTTCCAGATCCTTAAAAGAGAGCTTAGTTTAATCTATTAGAAATCTCAAAGTTACATGTGATGTTAAGGCATATCACGTATATTAGATTGGATTTATGGAATATTTGTTTCCTTTTTTCCTTGACATGGTCTTTGATGTTCTATTTCTATCTTTACTATGTTTGTATATATGCCTCTTATTAAAAGTATTTCATTTATTTATTTATTTATTTATTTTTAATTTATTTTATTTTATTATTATACTTTAGGTTTTAGGGTACATGTGCACAATATGCAGGTTTGTTACATATATATCCGTGTGCCATGTTGGTTTGCTGCACCCATTAACTCATCATTTAGCATTAGGTATATCTCCTAATGCTGTCCCTCCCCACTCCCCCCAACCCACAACAGTCACCGGAGTGTGATGTTCCCCTTCCTGTGTCCATGAGTTCTCATTGTTCAATTCCCACCTATGAGTGAGAACATGCGGTGTCTGGTATTTTGTCCTTGCGATAGTTTACTGAGAATGATGGTTTCCAGTTTCATCCATGTCCCTACAAAGGATATGAACTCATCATTTTTTATGGATGCATAGTATTCCATGGTGTATATGTGCCACATTTTGTTAATCCAGTCTATTGTTGTTGGACATTTGGGTTAGTTCCAAATCTTTGCTATTGTGAATAGTGCCGCAGTAAACATACATGTGCATGTGTCTTTATAGCAGCATGATTTATAGTCCTTTGGGTATATACCCAGTAATGGGATGGCTGGGTCAAATGGTATTTCTAGTTCTAGATCCCTGAGGAATCGCCACACTGACTTCCACAATGGTTGAACTAGTTTACAGTCCCACCAACAGTGTAAAAGTGTTCCCATTTCTCCACATCCTCTCCAGCACCTGTTGTTTCCCGATTTTTTAATGATGGCCATTCTAACTGGTGTGAGATGGTGTCTCACTGTGGTTTTGATTTGCATTTCTCTGATGGCCAGTGATGATGAGCATTTCTTCATGTGTTTTTTTGGCTGCATAAATGTCTTCTTTTGAGAAGTGTCTGTTCCTGTCCTTCGCCCACTTTTTGATGGGGTTGTTTGTTTTTTTCTTGTAAAGTTGTATGAGTTCATTGTAGATTCTGGATATTAGCCCTTTGTCAGATGAGTACGTTGCAAAAATTTTCTCCCATTCTGTAGGTTGCCTGTTCACTCTGATGGTAGTTTCTTTTGCTGTGCAGAAGCTCTTTAGTTTAATTAGATCCCATTTGTCAATTTTGGCTTTTGTTGCCATTGCTTTTGGTGTTTTAGTCATGAAGTCCTTGCCCACGCCTATGTCCTGAATGGCATTGCCTAGGTTTTCTTCTAGGGTTTTTATGGTTTTAGGTCTAACATGTAAGTCTTTAATCCATCTTGAATTAATTTTCGTATAAGGTGTAAGGAAGGGATCCAGTTTCAGCTTTCTGCATATGGCTAGCCAGTTTTCCCAGCACCATTTATTAAATTGGGAATCCTTTCCCCATTTCTTGTTTTTGTCAGGTTTGTCAAAGATCAGATAGTTGTAGATATGCGGCATTATCTCTGAGGGCTCTGTTCTGTTCCATTGATCTATGTCTCTGTTGTGGTACCAGTATCATGCTGTTTTGGTTACTGTAGCCTTGTAGTATAGTTTGAAGTCAGGTAGCGTGATGCCTCCAGCTTTGTTCTTTTGGCTTAGGATTGACTTGGCGATGCGGGCTCTTTTTTGGTTCCATGTGAACTTTAAAGTCGTTTTTTCCAATTCTGTGAAGAAAGTCATTGGTACCTTGATGGGGATGGCATTGAATCTATAAATTACCTTGGGCAGTATGGCCATTTTCACGATATTGATTCTTCCAACCCATGAGCATGGAATGTTCTTCCATTTGTTTGTATCCTCTTTTATTTCATTATAACATTCTGGTTATAGCAGTGGTTTGTAGTTCTCCTTGAAGAGGTCCTTCACATCCCTTGTAAGTGGGATTCCTAAGTATTTTATTCTCTTTGAAGCAATTGTGAATGGGAGTTCACTCATGATTTGGCTCTCTGTTTGTCTGTGATTGGTGTACAAGAATGCTTGTGATTTTTGTACATTGATTTTGTATCCCGAGACTTTGCTGAAGTTGCCAATCAGCTTAAGGAGATTTTGGGCTGAGACAGTGGGGTTTTCTAGGTATACAATCATGTCATCTGCAAACAGGGACAGTTTGACTTCCTCTTTTCCTAATTGAATACCCTTTATTTCCTTCTCCTGCCTGATTGCCCTGGCCAGAACTTCCAGCACTGTGTTGAATAGGAGTGGTGAGAGAGGGCATTCCTGTCTTGTGCCAGTTTTCAGAGGGAATGCTTCCAGTTTTTGCCCATTCAGTATGATATTGGCTGTGGATTTGTCATAGATAGCTCTTATTATTTTGAGATACATCCCATCAATACCTAATTTATTGAGAGTTTTTAGCATGAAGTGTTGTTGAATTTTGTCAAAGGCCTTTTCTGCATCTATTGAGATAATCATGTGGTTTTTGTCTTTGGTTCTGTTTGTATGCTGGATTACATTTATTGATTTGCATATGTTGAACCAGCCTTGCATCCCAGGGATGAAGCCCACTTGATCATGGTGTATTAGCTTTTTGATGTGCTGCTGGATTCGGTTTGCCAGTATTTTATTGAGGATTTTTGCATCAATGTTCATCAAGGATATTTGTCTGAAATTCTCTTTTTTGGTTATGTCTCTGCCAAGCTTTGGTATCAGGACGATGCTGGCCTCATAAAATGTGTTAGGGAGGATTCCCTCTTTTTCTATCGATTGGAATAGTTTCAGAAGGAATGGTACCAGCTCCTCCTTGTACCTCTGGTGGAATTCGGCTGTGAATCCATCAGGTCCTGGACTCTTTTTGGTTGGTAAGCTATTGATTATTGCCACAATTTCAGAGCCTGTTATTGGTCTATTCAGAGATTCAACTTCTTCCTGGTTTAGTCTTGGGAGGGTGTATTTGTTGAGGAATTTATCCATTTCTTCTAGATTTTCTAGTTTATTTGCATAGAGGTGTTTGTAGTATTCTCTGATGGTAGATTGTATTTCTGTGGGATCGGTGGTGATATCCCCTTTTTCATTTTTTATTGCATCTATTTGATTCTTCTCTCTTTTCTTCTTTATTAGTCTTGCTAGTGGTCTATCAATTTTGTTGATCTTTTCAAAAAACCAGCTCCTGGATTCATTAATTTTTTTGAAGGGTTTTTTGTGTCTCTATTTCCTTCAGTTCTGCTCTGATTTCAGTTATTTCTAGCCTTCTGCTAGCTTTTGAATGTGTTTGCTCTTGCTTTTCTAGTTCTTTTAATTATGATGTTAGGGTGTCAATTTTGGATCTTTCCTGCTTTCTCTTGTGGGCATTTAGTGCTATAAATTTCCCTCTACACACTGCTTTGAATGTGTCCCAGAGATTCTGGTATGTTGTGTCTTTGTTCTCGTTGGTTTCAAAGAACATCTTTATTTCTGCCTTCATTTCATTATGTACCCAGTAGTCATTCAGGAGCAGGTTGTTCAGTTTCCACGTAGTTGAGTGGCTTTGAGTGAGTTTCTTAATCCTGAGTTCTGGTTTGATTGCACTGTGGTCTGAGAGACAGTTTGTTACAATTTCTGTTCTTTTACATTTGCTGAGGATTTTAACACCCCACTGTCAACATTAGACAGATCAACGAGACAGAAAGTTAACAAGGATATCCAGGAATTGAACTCAGCTCTGCACCAAGTGTACCTAATAGACCTCTACAGAACTCTCCACCCCAAATCAACAGAATATACATTTTTTTCAGCACCACACCACACCTATTCCAAAATTGACCACATAGTTGGAAGTAAAGCTCTCCTCAGCAAATGTAAAAGTATTTAAAATTATTTTGGAAGGGGACAGGTGTCAACATAAATAAAGTAAAACTTTTAAATAAAGGCGAATTATCAGGGGAACAATAGCCATAGACTGTCACTGTTATAATTATAGTTGCATTATTGGATCTTCTTGCCTGAAAGGATTTGGGTTTTGTTATCTTCCTAGAAAAAAAAGAAGTTGAGAAACTATTAACCTTTGATAACCTGTACAATATTTTTTCAAGTTTGCCATGGGCCACCAAGGGAACATTTCCAGGCAGAGCAGAAAATTCATTAGACTTGAGTGTTTCAAATATCTATATCAAGGACAAGGACAAAACTGCTGTCATAGAGAAAAAGCTGGTGCACTAGGGCACAATAACTTCAATTTTTCTTCATCTGGGTCTAGTGACCCATTCCATAAAAATGCCAACACTGCACTATTTGATCCAGAGGAACTGGGGTGATGACATCAAGATAAACGCTGTTTGTTCAGAAAGTCCCATGCACAGCACTGCAAGACTACAGTCCTGATAATATTCACAGTCTCATTCAGTAGAGTCAAAAGTGACAGCTGGTTTGGATGACATTTGTGGAAATTTTGGCTGAGGTCTTTCTGTTTCCTGAAAGCAAAAACTTTAAATCAATGGGAACAGTAAGTTTAAATTAAGGTATATTTTATAGTAGTCAGATAATATTAGACTTTTGATTAATGAGGTGAACAACAGCTATAATTGTGATACCTTTATGTACCAATTTAGCTTTGCAAACTTTTAAAATATACACATAAATCGCGGTTTAATTATTTTCTAAAAGATACGTTAGGCCATTTTATATCACCTCCTCTTGCTCTGTCTCTTCTCTTGGCTTCTGTGACATGATTTTGTCCTGACTTTCCTCCTGTCTCTCTCTTCTCTCCTTCATGAGCCTCTAGTTTCCTCATGCCCTGGGCCTCTTCTGTTCTCACTCCATGTTTATCCTGGGTCTTTTCATCTGATTTTATGCTGATGACTTTTATGTCTACAGACATCTGTACCACTACCCCAGGTCTTTCTCCAGAGTCTCCAGTCCTGCACATTCTACTACGTATTTAATAACTCGATTTGGATATTGCACAGACAACTCAAATCAAACATGCCCCAAACTGAACTCGTAATCCCACCTGTTTCCATGCCTGACTCTCAGTTTCAGGGAATTGCACTGCCACCTACCTGATTTCCAAAGAGACAAACCTTCTAAGTGAGACCATATTTTCAATCTCTCTTTCGACTTCTTGTGATCCAATGTGCTCACAATCTCTTGGACTCTTTCCTTCTTCCCATCCTTACTGCCTTCACCTTGGATCAGGTTCTCACCCTTCCCACTTGGATGCCTGTAACAGCCTCTTAGCCTTCCCACCTAGGATACCTGTTCAGGTATCCTGCTCCAAACTTTGAATCCCAAACACCTCCCTACATAGCCTCTCTAAAATAGAAATCTGATGATGCCATTTCCAGCTTAAACCCTTCAGTAAATCCTCATTGACTCTGGGATGGTGTGTGTGAGTGCATATACGAGAGAGAGGAAAGAGGTGGGAAGAAAGAGAGAGAAGGAGAAGGAGCATAGGCTAGGCTTTGGTGTCACACTCTCTTGATTCAAATCCACACAACCATATGACATCAGTCAGATCACTGAAACTCTTTAACCTCAGTTTTTTCCATTGTCCAGTGGGGATAAGAACTGTATCTAACTCACAGGGGAGTTGTGAGAATAGATTGAGATAAAACATGCAAAGCACTTAGCCCAGTGTCTGGCATATAGTTAGATGTTGATCATTGTTGGTTATTGTTACATTACCTGACAAAGTCCAAACTCCTCAGCATTACACACGGTCCCTCCACTCAACCAGCCTGCACTTACTGCCTCCCGGCTTCACCTTTGCTCTGGCCCTCACACCCTAAGATTCTGCCATGTCCTGTGGTTTCTCCTACCTCTTGCAGTGAGGATACTGCTGCTGTGTCTGAATTGCCCTGCCTTTTCCCTGGCCAATTCCCACTCACCCTTCAGGGCCGTAACAAGCATATCTTTCTCTAGACCATTTTCCCTGACCCACATCCCTATCTGTAGTATGGGCTTGTGCTATGAATTTAATAATTAATTCAATCAAAAACTGAGTGCATTCTATATGTCAGTCCTATGGCAAATGAGAATAAATTGATGTCTGAGAATCCGGATCTTGTCCTCAGAGAGGATATAGGTTAGAGTGGAATAGCAAATAGACAGGTGTGTCTCCAAGCTTCATGGAAATATGTAGAAGGGGTCCCTCATTCAGTCTTTAAAAGTCTGAGAAAGCTATCTGGAAGAAATGGAATTTTCAGAATCTTCTGAGTATGCTAATCTTGACATTCTTTAATTTGTTGCCCAAAAGGAGACACTCCTAAGAATAAAAGAGGGTGCTATTAATCATTACCCTGGGCAATAAGCATAAACCAGGACTGCCTAGGACAAAAAGCATATAACATCCCCCCTACTTATAGCTATGTTGTAATAAGTATGTCTGCCACCCGTGCTATAAAGTGAAAAGTCTACTATGGAGTGCACTTCCCGACATAGCTTAGTAGATGCTAAGTAGGTGTTTGTGGCTTTAGAGGACAGAGGTGGTACATCTGAAGACAGTCAGAAAACCGAAGAGGGCTGGCAGGTCTCCAGAGCAAGAAGAAGCCTCTATCCTTCTGCATCAGGGCATAGGAGCATGGTGGCAGGAAGAAAAATGAGAGAGGAAAATGGGCTTCCTCAACAGCAATAAAGTGAAATCTTCCTGGTGTTGCTGATTTGTCCGTGTAAGTCTCAGCCTACATCACCTGTATAATGTGGTGAGGGCAAAGGAGATGAAGGTGCACAATGCTTTCTGAGCACCTCACGTTCTTCGCTACTAAGGCTAACAGCAAAGCTTTAATTCTCCAGACAATATCAAGCTTCATCACAAGGCCAGACTTCCCTATCTTTGTAACACAGGCAGGTATGCCTGTGGCCCGTGACATTCAGCAAAATCAATGGCTTTCTCTTTTTCAGCTGTAGGGAACAGAGAACATTATGACCACACAGGGAGGAAAGCATACCTTCGGAATATGGTTATCTGAACCATCCAATTGGAGTGGCAGCAGAATAAGAACACCTGAAACACACAAATAAGAGGAGAGTCATCTCTTGCACACATACTTGCATAATTAGTACCCCAAGGGAATGCTAATAAACATCATATTACAAAGGTCAGAAGAGGATCCTTTGGGCTCTATTTTTGTATTATCAGAACATAGCAGTGAATAGAATGAGCTACATGCAGTTTTCTATTCTATTTACAGCCAAAACTGAATATTTAGAAGCCAGGGGTGACCTGGTGACTGCCATTTGCAATGCCTGAAGGGATGCATAAATATAGATAAATGATTCAAATCCTGCAAAGTCCATCACAACACTATGCAATAATCACAGGCTCTTAGAGCTAATACCATCCAGCTTAAATGGAGACCCTGCCTCCCAGTAGGTCAAAGCACATGGAAGATCCTTTTTCACACTTTATCTTCTCAGCATCTTTGGCAGCTAGGAAGAGGAAAACATTATAAAATTTAGGGAGATAAAAAAGGATATGAATATATGATATAAAAATCTAAGAAGAAAGAATCCAGGCAGTTGAAATGTTAATTGTCTGCCTTTTTATAACAGAGAAAACCTGCTTTTAAGATGCATACTATTGTACTTCAGAACAATGCACCAGTGGATCTTTGCAAGCTCTATAAATTCCAAGAATTACTAGGGCAAATAGAAATGTAAATTTATCTAGCTATTTCACTGGTAGAATATAACAGGAGCACCAAGCTGGGAATCAGCCAATCTGCATTAGGACATGTCTCTGAAACTTCTAATGGAAGCACCTTGTGCTGGGCACCTGTGGGACCCAATTCCCATATGAGAGCAACACTCTGTACTTCATCACTGGTCTAAGCATCAGATGAAATTGTATATAGAAGATTTGGCCATTCGTGGAGTACTGCACAAATCTAAAATACTGAGCACTCTTTCCTTTTCACTTTTCTTTCCTTTTCATTTTTAATCCTGGGACCGGAGGGCACTGAACAAATGAACTGAGGAACACAATTCTGCCTTCTAAAATTTGTTCTGGCCATTACCTCTCAGCACACCATAATCTATCAGGCTGACATGCTCCATGACAACCTGCTAATGTGTAGTTATATCCTGTGCATTCCACTAATTGTGCAGACATTAAATACTAGATCTAATTCCAAATAATTGATTTCTTTGGTGTATTTGAGAATATTCTATGCTGGAAGGCATAGAGCTGTCTTTAAAAGCAGAAAGTGTGGATAAGAAAATTGTATTCAGTCAAGGGGACAGAAGAATTCTACTGCAAATAATTTGTGGCTACTAGTAAGTTTAAAATACAAAATATTTAAGAAGACAAGCTTAAAATGATGAATATAAATCAAATCCACCTAATATAAATTTCTAAAATAAACAAAAACAGTAAGGAAACTGATATAGGTGGAGTTGTCTGAAAGCACAGCTTGAGACACAAATTTGTGTATATTTGATTTCTTAGTGGAGTGTGCGTCAGGAAAGATCTACAAGGGAGCTGGAGAAAAAGACAAAAAAAGGAAAGGGGCCAAGAAGGGCATGACCTGATTCAGAAAGGTCTGGAGCATAAAGTGCATGCAGAGGTGGGATTTCTCCATGAGAAAAGTGGGGTGGGCTTTTCCATCCCCACATCCATCTGCTTCCCAAGTCTGGGCTCCTAACCACTACTCTACATTCAATCCTTAACACTCACTCTCAACATAATGTGAACTTATTTCCAATGTCATCTAAGGTAGAATTACTTGTGAGAAAAGACTATAGTATATTTCCATTTAGATGCCAGCCTACATCCTTTTACCATCTTCTGGTACCCACACCCTGATTTCTCTCTGGGAACAATTCCCTCCTCCACCTCATTCTCTCTGGTTCCCATGAAGTGGACTCTACCCTCTACTCTAGAAATGGAGCAATCAACCCATGCATAAACTGATCAATACGTTCACATGTGTTAGTCACCCCTTCTTAGGCTCTGGAAAGACTCATCCAAATAGACAAAGACATGACATAGCCCACTCATGACACAGAGTGGATTGTTCTTAACTTCTTTCATTTCCTAACTCCCTTCATCTTTTCCCTCAGTCCACACACCCTGGTATGTGCTCTGAAATACACGGGGCCAGGTGACCTTTACTGTCATCATCATCATCATCATCATCAGATGTTTATAAAAAGATAGAAATTCCAGTGTACCCCTAACTATTTTCCCTGGGAACCACAAGAACATTTAAGGATCATAAAGATCCTAGGAGTCAAAAACAGCCTACTATTTGAACAAATTTATGTTTAAATTTTTTAAATTTTTTATTTGCTTTTAAAGATGGGTCTCGGTATGTTGCCCAGACTGATTTTGAAAGCCTGGCCTCAAGTAATGCTCCTCCCTCAGCCTCCTAAACCACTAGTATTGCAGGCTTAAACCACCACGTCGAGCCTGAGCAAATTTCTATATTGTCCTTTTACTGCTGTAATTGTACATATTTTTGTTACCGGTGAGTTTAAAATTGTGCAGTATTTTTTTATTATGTCAGGGCAAAGAATCCATTTCTTCTGTATTTTACAACACAAGACTATTTCAGGTAACAGCCTTTCGCTTTGGCCCAGGGCCTGTGTGCATTTCTCTCTTTCGTCCCTTTTATGAGGAACAGTTTTATAGGTTTGATACGAAATGCAAATTTGCTCCTCAAAACTTTTAGCTGCAACAGAACAGGTTACAGGGCAGTGTGAGCTACAGAGCAAAGCAGATCCTGCTCTGATTTGGAGATAGTTGAACAGTTCATACCAGCCTAGGACAGAGACACCTGGTTTACTGATGATAAATCTTTAAAGACATACAAGTACATGATAAATTCATCTCAGGATTATTAGAGAAATGTGACCAGGATTAAAATAAGAAAGTACTTGCTCAGAAAGTGTCACGGAGTAAATTCCATGTAAACTTGTATGGTATTCTCTGGACCCACTGAAAATAAGTTGGAAAGACACAAGGACAATTGAGGGTACAGTTTCATACTGACATTAAATGTGGATATTCTTACAAATGATTTTCAAACATGTTTTGTTCAGACCCAGAGTGTTTCATCTGCTAGCTCACAGAGTTGGGAGGCTACAACTACAAATGCCAAAAAAAAAATTTTTTTTTAAGTAAGGGGGTACCAGGGGAAGGCTTTGCCTCTCTCTCTTCACAGAGTTTCTGCTCCATACCCTAATTACTTCTGGTCCCAAGCCATGCCAAGGGCCAGGCCTTCTAAAACAACTCCTTCTGACTCCCAGCTTTTGTCCCTTCCTCTGGCGATAATAAAGATGAAAATAAAGCTTTTATTTTATTTCCTTCAGGTTCTTGAACATTCAAACTTGCCTCCCACAAGTTGAACATGTTCTTACCTGGTTGCAGAAACTCCACTGTAAGTGATGAATGTGCCCCAACAGAAACAGGGTTACGTGCCCTCCTGTGTCTCAGTCTTCCCAAGCAGGAAATGGACCCAGCAAATAGGCTCTTTAGATATGGCTATACTGATCTACTTTTCCTTCATTCTTTTTCCATATTTCATTAGTGAGGAAAATGTCATAGACTTAGGCATGCATGTTCCAGGCTTCACATTCACACTTTTTAGCCCAACAGAGGGAACAGTAGGATCTATAGTCTCTGACTCTGGGGTGTGTATGTGTGTGTGAGTGTGTGTGTGTGTGTGTGTGTGTGTGTGTGTGTTATATTGTATATATAAAAGTTGAGAAATAACACTCAAAATTGTCCTTCAAGGCAAATGGTACAATTGTTTTTCAATGGTCAGTTTGGAGAGACTGGTAAAGTTTAGTATAGTTTTTTGTTTGTTTGTTTGTTTGTTTTTTGGTTTTTTTTTTTGGTGATGGAGTTTCACTTTCACCCAGGTTGGAGTGCGATGGCGCAATCTTGGCTCACCACAAACTCCTCCTCCCGGGTTCAAGTGATTCTCCCACCTCAGCCTCCCAATTAGCTCTAATTAGCTGGGATTACAGGCATGCGCCACCACGCCCAGCTAATATTGTATTTTTAGTAGAGACGGGGTTTCACCATGTTGGTCAGGCTGGTCTCAAACTCCTGACCTCAGATGATTCGCCCTCCTCGGCCTCTCAAAGTGCTGGGATTACAGGCATGAGCCACTGTGCCCAGCAAGTTTAGTATATTCTAAACAAAAAGATACTGAGATATTTGGGGATTCATTTCTGCTATAACAACACTGATTTTTGTCCACAGTGGTCATAAGAAGTAGAGTTTTGATTACATGTATCCTCCATGCTAATTTGCAGAACAGAAATAGGAAGCAATTATGTGATTGTCAGGGCGGGGGAGAAACTAATTTTTTTCCTCAGATTATTTTTAGGATAAAAATGTGAATGAAAACAGCATCCTATACTTCTGATTTTGATGAATTTTGACTGCCCTTCCCCTCAATTAGGACAAATTAGTAGAAGTTTATTCTAATTACCTTCTGTTCATCTCAATTATTTTAAGCATTTCTATTTTAATGTGATTTCTAAATCAGCATGCTTGAGTTTTAATGTAAATACGTTCTCCTAAAAATGCAAGATGCATTACAATGTAGTGAGACTTTAAAGAAAGAAAAATGCAGAAATATCCATCCAAATAAGTTATCCTTCAAAAAAGAATAGCACATTGTTTAGCCTCAGGAGATTGTTCCAAAGAGTAACTACGAGAAACACTTTTGGAACTCATTTTCCCAGATTACTTTTGGAGTCTGCTTAAGAGTCAAACCAGAAAAGAAATTCACTCTTTGTAGGCAGATCTTACTTTCTGACCCAACACTGTAATGTTAGCTTGATCTTTTCTGCTTTTGTTACACCTGCATTTCCTCTTTTCTTGACTAGTTACAGGCCTATCCCACCCCACCTCTCCAGTCAATCACTACCTCCTGCCAATTTTACCTCTTAAATATTCATCCTATTTATCTTTGTTTCCACGGCACTAGCAAAAGTACCTCATCTCTCCTGGACTGCCATTACCTCCTAACGGGGCTCTGTGCTCTGGTGTTGTCACCCTCAAACTCACCCTCTCTATGCCATCCAAGTACTCCATTGAAAACAGAAATCTGCATGTATTATTCTCCTGATTAAAATTCTTCAGTGGTACCCAGTCACATACTGGCTAAAATTATTAACCCAAGATTCATAAACTTTCTTGGATTGGCCTTCCAGGAGCATCTATAATTCCCTTGAATCTTTATACAAAATTTTGTGTTTGCATTTATGCAAGGAAAGACTCTTCCACCAGTCTCCCTGAGGGAGGAAAGAATAACAATCGAAAGTTCCCAGTCAAAGCCATGCTACTTAATCTGTTATAAAGACTCTCAACATTCAGTGCTTCCTCCTAGCCTGGTGGCTTCCATGTAGGCTGAATTCTCTCACGGTAACTCAGAGCTAAAAGATCAGATGTTCCAACAAACAAGACAGGAGCTACATGGTCTTTCATAAAGCACCTCTGAAGTCACAGGGGGTGAAGTCTGTCATCCTCTATGGGTCAGAGCACCCACAATCCCACCCAGATTCAAAAGGAGGGACACAGACCCCCCACTTCTCAATCGGAAATGGTTTAAGATTTTGTGAACATGTTTCAAAGCTGCCGTAGATCGTGAGGGAGACAGGTAGAAATAGAACACAACAAGGGTGCTGTTTTTCCCTCCTGTCAGAGTTAGATGAAACTTCTTTGTGGATAGGCTTGACCTAGAGGGGCAAATAAGGTGATGCTTTTTTCCAGACGTCTGGTAAGTTATAGACTTTTTGCTTAAGAACTCTTTTCCTCAGGTCCTGTTTTTTTTGCTGTTGTTTTGTTTTTAAGAAATTAAGGTCATTAAGCAGGGTGTAAACGTACAGTATAAATTTATTAAAAGGTAAAGGGCTGATCAGAGGTATTAAAAAATCCATGCCACATGCAGTAAATTTTTTCTTGATATAAAGTGTCAGGAAATGAGACCAAAATTGCCTTTGAGTTGCAATCAGTGCTGTAGAGAAAAAGCATATTTTGCCTTCCTTACTAAGATGAAGGAGTAATGTTTTCATAAGAAGAAACTGTCAAATGTGTATTAAATAAATGACGCATAAAACAAGCTTTCCTGCAGTTTCAAGCATGCTTGAATTTTAATAACAAGCATTTATCCCATGAATGGAAAGTTATATTTGTATCCAAGAAGAAAGGCTCTCCACTCTACGCTGGGTATTTTCAGCTTTTAACAGTCTCCATTACGGATGAAGTCAGTGATTTGCTCTGCCATTTCACATCACATTTTGATGTTGGTGTTTATGGGAGAGATAAGAGCCTGGACTAAAGAGGGGAGAGCAATGGGAAAGGATCCTTCCAGGGTTGGATGGAGAGTGTAAGGGAATGTGGAAAGAGATAGACTAGAATTAAGATGGGATGCAGAAGCTAAAGCCCAGTAGTGTGCACTCATCAACATTGTGTCAGGGTCTCAGGGACCCCTCCGTGCCAAATTGTGGATTTAGAAAGGGGCAAAGGTCATGTTGGAGGACAAATGAGGTGGGAAATAGGAGGGTTTCAGAGTCCCCATCCTGATAATGTTATAAGATCTAATCTATGTTTTATGTAAGAGAAGTTGGGTACCTTTGCTAAGCCCAAACTGGGATTCAGAGACTGACAGTTCTGGTGAGCTGGTGACACCCTGGGGCATCTATTTACATGTGTCGCTAGGTGTGCAGTTGGCAATTTTTTTAAGCTAAAGAATTAGAGAAGCATCTGGGAAACTGGGAGAGGAGCAAAAGGCAATAAGGAGAACCTCAAGGTGACACGATGGCATCTGCTCCCATCTGGCCTGAGAGACTGCGTGCTGGCCCCTGTGGAGAGCAAGGTGAATTTCAAAAGAGAAAGAGTTGTTTTGACAAACGACTTTGTGAAGCTCGGGGCATTTGCAGTGTGGCTTTAGCACTCAAGCCTAGGACAGGACACACAGCTCTAGGCCTAGATCCCAGGGCGACCTTCCCCAGAAAGGCCACTCCAGGGGACCAGCAGCAGGGTCTGACCATGGCTGGCAGAGCAGCTGCCAGCTGGAGGGGGCTGGCAACAGGCACCATAGCAAGGTGACTTCATGGGCCAGAGGAGAAAAGCACGAGCAGACTTGTTTCTGAGGATACGGTCTCATCCCTGGGGACTCTTAGAAAACCAGGAAAATCCAATGGGCAAAACACTGAAGCGCTGCTATCACACAGATGGACCCAAAGACCCTTGTCATCTGGCTATTAGTGTCAATGCGACCTCACTTCTCCTCTCAGGCAGGGTGAGTTTGCACTTAGATTGCATAAGAAAATGATTAATAATTGAAACATTACCAAGGTCATTATCCTATTATGTAATGTGAATCTAAGGCCGCTTAGAAATTAGAAATGAATGAATCCAGTAAGAATTGCAGGATAATTAGACTAGGCACCTAATTTTGGAGTACAAAAAGAAACCCAAATCTATACTTTAGCCAAGGTTCCAATCCTTCTCATTCCTCAGAGAGAAATGGATAGGAAATGACTTAAGAAAATAAGCCATCATATTTACACTTTGTATGTCCCCAGACACCTTTGAGGAGATTTCTTCAAAAGAGACACGATGTGTTCTGCCATTTTTAGGAGTGGAGTGTGGGTGACCCCAGCAGATTGTTTACCATCCACCTACTGAACAGCAGGAAAGATCAGCTCTATCCACCAGGCAAAGCCATCTATCACTCACTGTAGGAATGAGGAAGGGAATTTTGGAACCCTCCATTGTTGTTAGATCCTCCCTTTGCTCATACATAAACACACACACACACACACACACACACACACACACACACACACACAAGAACAAAACATTTTTGACCACAGAAAAGTAACTGAGGGACAAAGCATCTTGGTCACATAACAGAAGACTAAGACTGAAAAAGTCTTTACAGCATCTTATCCATTTACCTCCTGTGCCCACTAAGACATTGTTGATGTAGGCCTTTGGCATCCACAGTTTTCAATTTCATCTCATGTAAAGATCACTGCCAACCACTGAAGATATGGAGGCAGCAATATTCTGATCCACTTCTGAACCAACAACTTAATTGAAACATCAAACCAAGGCCCTCTCACAATATTTATGGCTATAGTTTGGTTTAATGCCTTATATAATTGGTACTGACATACACAAGATTTCCATCAAGTCTTTATATCCTTTCACAGAGGAGTCTACTATTCTACATATGAAGTAAGTAGCAAAAAGCATATTCAATATTATAAAACCTTTTAAACCATAACAGTATTATATGTCATTATGTGTGTGATAAAAACAGAATTATAAGTCATGGTACAAAATAGCATAAAATTTGTACCATGATTTATAATTTTGTTTTCTTCCTCATCTTATCCAAAAAGCTGAGAAGTCATAATTCTGCCACCTGCTTTTGGATAACTAGTTGGCCTAATTCCTTTTCTACTAACTCTTTTCTAAACATTTGCATTTGCATTTGTAAATCTAGGAAAACAGAGTTTTTTTAAGGAGCAGCTTCCACTTTCATTTTGAGAAGCTCTGAAATCCAGTAAATCCAGTTATGCACTGCAATATACCCTGGGGTATGAGTGCTGATAACTTTTCAAAATGACCCCAAAACAATGAGCCTATTTCAGAGAGACTTTAGAAATAAAGAAACTTCCCAAAAGCCTGTCTCTATCAAGGGCTATTTTCATCTATCAGTAGCATAATGGAAATGCTAATACACCTTCCTTTAAGAGCTTGAATCTCAAAATGAAGTCTGTTATCTGCCATCTATGGGTACACCACAAACCATCCCAGAACTCAGTGGCTTAAAACAGCAACCGTTTTGTTGGTTCACCGTTCTTAGGGTCAGAAATTCAGACAAAGCTTGGGTAAATGGTTGCTCTGTTGGTCTCTTAAAAAGGGTGAACAATTTATCTTGTTCGCCTGGGACTTTCCCAGTTTTAGCACTAAAAGTTCAGCATCCGGGGAGACTCATCAGTCTCAAGCAAACCAGGACAGTTGGTCGCCCTGTGCCTGGGGTCTTTCGTGGGGTGCTGGGCATCTGGTGGTTCAAATGGAGCTAGGTGATCTAAGACCATCTCACTTGCATACTTGGTAGTTGGTGCTGATTGTCATCTGGGCCACGTGTCTCAAACAGGCTTCCTGAAGCAGTAAGAGGGGGTGCAAGCCTCAATGTATAAGACCTATGCTTGCACCACATTTGTTGATGTTGGCTACACCAAGTCACCTGGCCAAGCCAGTCAGTGTAGGAGTGTACCACACAAGGGCATGGACACAGAAGCCACGATTCACTGGGACCATTATGCTTACCATCTAACATAGAGTCGCATTCCACTTAGTTCAGATTTAACAAATCTGAGATCCCCATCTTATTAATGCTGTTACTTTGGGAGTCTGTCCTCTACTGGTAAGTCAAAGAATCCCTCATTCCTGGGAAACGATCCAAGTTAACTATTGTTTCTCAGAAAGAAAAGCAGAAAACCTCTGTTTGTTGCTATTTTTGCTTTTGTTGCCACTTATTACTGTTTAAAAAATAAAAATTCCAGCAGTCTGGTGCAGTCTAGTGGAAGAAGTAAGAAGTGTAATGCTGCTAAGACATAGATCACTCACTTATTCAATACTTCCTCAGAGTCCATCGAGCACAGAGTAAGCCTCGGTTTACTCAGCACTGCTGCCTCCGGACACAGTCCTGGGCACTTGGTGGGAAACCTCTTCACTTACACATTTCGTTCAGTTCCCATGCTCTCAGAGCCATTTTTCCCATTATACATCTGTAGTTCCAAGATGGATGAGTCAGGAGAAAGCACAGCCTTCTACGATTGGAATCCATTTTTTCCTCCACTTCTGCATCCTGTCCTTCCAAAGAGGACACATTTCTCCCAGCCCAGGAACAGCTTCTATCTTTGCCCCTAGAGTGATCATCTCCATGCATACCAGGAGGATAGTCCTCTGTCATCCCCATAGAACCTCGTGACGCCATAAAAAGTAAACAAATTATACAAAAATGGTAATTTTTAAAGATAAATTATACAAATGAATGTATCTGTAGTTATTTAGCCACTCTTTTCAAAATTCTAACATAAGCAATGCTTTCATACTTCAAAGTGTTTAAAAAGAGTGTTTTAACCTGAAATATCATTTTACTCCGCAATTGAATTCTAGTTGAAAATAATTATATTTTAGCTGCAAGTGTTCTGAGTCATGGGCCAACTAAAGATTTCTGGTTACATAATTTAAAATTATGTGGTTCATCTTTATGTTTATTGACTCGGATTGACTGAGTCCTGAGGGAAACTGTGCCGTTTCATTGCTGATCAAATTCGCATTGCAAGCCACATGTCCGGAATGCTCGCTGTGGCCATTGAAATGAATGGAAATTGTGAGCCAGTTTATTAAGAGGCCAAATTGGTAGTCTCCTTTAGTTTACTGAACCTAAGTTTTAACAGTAAGTAAATTTTTTAGTAAAATTCTTTATGTATGTTTATCTTTCGATATGATGTCTTTTCTTATTATTCTGACCCCCAAAGATTATACAGGATGCATTAAAACTCGAAATAATGTTGTCTGAAAATGTGAGAAAGTAGGCAAGAATAAGCCAGAGAAATTTTTAAAAATTAAACTCCACCATTTTTTTCATTTATGGCATAAAGAGTCAATATGTGAAATAGAGAATATTAGGAAGATCAGCAACTCCTTAGAATACTGTAGGAGTCACTCAAGGCTACAAGCATTAAGTACTGTATCTTGGTTTAGAGAAGATGACCAACTACACATTTTGAAAAATGCATTCACAAATGAAAACATACAGAATGTTTTCCTGATACCAAATAAAGAATGGTTTTAGTACACTTTACCTTATAGCCTCGTTAACGTAAAATTTAGCTAAGTTTAGAATATAAAAATTGCTATAGAAAAGTAAACTAGTCTACCATAAGTAAAAAGGAAAGCATGTTTATTACCTTATTTAACAGACTTAACATAAAATAGAAAATTGATTTCCATTAAATATTCAGAAAAGTCATGTATTTCTATGGCCTGTAGAATAAAAAATCTTCAGTAAGAACATGTTGCTTCATGATCATATTCATTTTAAAAGGCATCTCATGGATAACAGGTTTGTATTAGTAGCAAAATTCAAAGCCTGATTTGTGATATTGTGAGCAATATTCATAAAGTACATTGATATGTTAAAAGTTGCATGGACACAGAGCCACATTAAAACACAGTTGCAATGTGTTAACATTTTCAGGGAAACAAAAATAGCAAGAATATTTTGCAAGAAAAACAAACAATGTGAAGATGAACAAGTGGGAGATTGTAGGCAATAGAACCCATGGCTAAAGTTTCAAGTAATTAATATTATATTTTAAGTGAAAGACTGGTAGAACATGCTCAAAATAATAAACTACTCTTTTTCATTTCCTCTAATGAAAAAACAATGTGACACATTGAAATCTTTTATCTTTAATATATGAGGAAAACAGTCATCCTTGTTAACTTCAGTACAACACTGCACAATAGTTAACTCCTCTTTTGGTGGTGGAGTATGAATTTCAATCCACAAACTCAGTTGTGCATAATACATCACAATTTAAATTTTCCTTAGAGCCACTTATTTCCAACAGAATACAGAAATGGTGTTCATAATATAATTTCATCTACATAAAATGGTGTTCAAAATAAAATATTATTTAAATCTTTTTAAAAGGTAATTGGCCAATTAAACAAAAGTAATAATAATACAATGTGGGATTTAAAACGTGTAAAAGTAAAATGTATGATAACAAAGACATAGGCTGGGGGAAGAGAAATAGAACCATACTCTCAAAAGCTTTTTATAATGTATGTGCAGTGACATAATATCACTGGAACATAAATTGTGATAAAAGAAAGGTATATGCCATAAACTATTATGATAACAAAGAAACCACTTAAAATGAAGAAACAAGGAGTTTTGTTACGTCAAAAAGGATAATAAATGAAATTATGAAAAATATTAAGTTAATCAAAAAGAAGACAAAAAAAGGGGAAAGGAAACAACAGATGAGACAAATAGAAGAGAAAGAGGAAGATGATAGATTTCAACCTGAACACATGAATAATCATATTGAAAGTAAGTGATCTAAATAACCCCGTTGGCATGCAAGATGCAAGTATATGTTACCTATAAGAAAACTATTTTAAGCGTAAAGACACAAATAGTTTAAAAGTAAAAAGATAGAAAAAGTTATAAATACTAGTATTTAGATAACACAAATCCAAATAAAGCTGGAGTGACTATAGTAATATCAAGACAAAATAGATGACAGAGTGAAGAATATTATTAGGGATAATAAAAGTCATTTCATAGCAATAATAAAGTTAATTCATCAAGAACAACAACAACAAAAAAGCCTGAACATTTGTGCACCTATTAAGAGAGCTACAGAAACATGATGCAAAAAACTGACAGAATAGCAGGAAGAAATAAACAAATCCAGAATTATAGTCATAGATTTCAATACCCCTCTTTCAGTAATTGATACATCAAGGAGACATAAAATCAATAAGAATATAGGAGATTTGAACAACACTATCAACCAACTTGACCTAATAAATATTTATAGAACACTCTACCCAACAGGAATAGAATACACATCCTTTTCAAATACACATGGAACATTTACCAAGATAGACAATATTCTAAGCCATTAAAATGTCACAATAAATTTAAAAGAATTCAAGTCATACAAAGTGTATTCTCTGACCACAATGGAATTAAATTGGAAATTAATAACCAAAGGATCTCCAAAAAATTCCCCAAATATTTGGAAACTAAGTTATATACTTCTATATAACATATAGGTTAAAAAATAAAATAAAAGAGAAATTTAAAAATATTTTGAACTGAATAAAAATAAGAATATGATGTATTCTTATATTTGTAGTAGTCTGCTAAAGAAATAGGTAGGAAGAGATTTATAGTACTAAGCACCTATATTAGAAAAAAGTCACAAATCAGTTATCTCAGTTTCCACCTTAAATAACCAGGAAAGCAGAGCAAATTAAATCCAAAGTAAGCAGAAGAATTAAAATAATAAAGACTAAAGAGAAATCAATGAAATATAAAACAGAAAAACAACAGAGAAAATCAATGAAACCAAAAGTTCTTTCAACAGGTTAATAAAATTGATAAGCCTCTAGCCAGACTTACTAGGAAAAAAGAGAAATGATACAAACACGTTAATATTATTAATAATTATGGAAATGCAAAATAAAACCAAAAGAAGATACCACTACACACCTATTATCATGACTAAACTTCAGAAGACTGACCATAACAAGTGTTGGTGAGGACATGAAGTAAATGGAACTCAACACTGCTTCCAGGAATAGAAAGTGGAACAGCCACTTTGGAAAACAGTTTGGCAGTTTCTTGAAAGATTAGACATACCTACTATGTGATCTAGTTATTCCACTTCTAGGAATATTCCCAGGAGAAATGAAAGCACACATCCACACAAAGATTAGTACACAAAGTTTATGACAGTTTCATTTGTAATAGCCCCAAACTGGGAACAACCCAAATGTCCATCAACAGGTGAATGGATAATCAATTGCGGTAAATTCGTGCAAATAGAATACTACTCTGCAATTTAAAAATAATGAACGATTGATACATGCTACAGCATGGATGAATCTCAAAACAGCTATATTGAATGGAAGAAGACAGACCCCCCAAAAATGTATACTGTATAATTCTATGTACATATAGTTGTAGAAAATGCAAACTAATCTACAGTGACAGAAAGTTGATCAGTCATTGCCTGTTGGAAGGAAATGAGAAGAGATTACAAAGAGACATGAGGAAACTTTGACAAATAACGGATAGGTCCATTTTCAGTGACAGCTGCACGGAGATACACACAAGTCAAAACCTATCAAACTGTACACTTAAAATATGTGCAATTAATTGTATGTCAGTTACAAAACAATTAAACTGTTTTTAAAACTCTTGGACAAATATGAGTAAATACATAAATACAGTAAATAAAAAGTTTATTTCTTACCTGTCATTCACACCAATCAAGACAGGAGATACTAATTTATTTAGGTCTTTGTAGGAACATCAATAAAGGTACAGAAGATCCATTTGAATTTATGTTATTATATGTCTAAAATAACCTAAGATACACTGCATGGGTTTTTTATAAATTCGTTAAGAAAACAAGATTATTGTGTTTCTGACAATTTGTAATAAAAACTCAAGTTAGAATTTTTCTTGCCCAATATCTTTAACACTGTATCTATGGTGGTTCTAGTTTTGAGATTCATTGTGCACAGTGTAAGTTTTGGTGCCCTTTGTCTCATGTTTTACACAATCAAATGAGAATATGTTTGTATGACTTGGGACCTTTCTATTTCCAGTTCAGATTAAATAAGACTGAGAATTTCTGACTACTTATAACCAACACTTGCAGAAGTAATGCTTACAATTGGTAAAGTGTTCTCTGGGGAACTGCACTAGATAAATGTTACAATCCTAGTTTGTTGCAGCTTCAGTTGTAATTCCACTCTGAAATTCAGTAGGTGAAAAATGGGAAAAGATCAGGCTGCTAGAGAGAGGGATAAAGTAAGGCACATATGATTCTAGGATTTTTATTACAAACAAAAAATTACATGAGAGAGTGTCTTTATATTATTTTCTGAATTCTGCCCACTTTCCTGGAGAAAAACCTAAATCCCTCTTCCAGTCCTGTAATCTCTTCATCTGCATAAAGCCTACACCTTCAAAACAATTCCTAGACTGAATTAAATCAAGTACCATCTTAGCATGCAAAGTCTTTGAAATATATAATACACTTAGACAGATTCAGGTTTATGTTCCCCAAGTGCCTCCTAAAGCATTACCAAGACTAAGTTCTCAGTTGTTTGATGAATTGGATTGGTGTCTACTATGGTTATGCATATCTTTTTGTGTATATCAACATTTAAAATGTTGTACCGTTATTTATAAATATCCTTCGTTTCAAAAAAATTTTCAAAACTGTCACTTCAATTATGTGTTTTTATCGATTTGCTTGATCTGCATAAGGGTGTTCTCTGTTTCATATCCATTTGTATATAGTTATCTCTTTTTGCCTCTGAACATGGAAACAGAAACAGTGTTGTGGGGAAGAGCCCTAGCGCAGCCTCACCACACACTAGCCTCAGCCTTGGGCAGCATTCCACCTCTTCTGCGTGATTCCTCGAACCGTGTGCATAGGGAGGTTGTTCACAGGGTTGTTGTGAGGATTGATCAAGGTAATTAGGTATAGATTTTATCCTTTAGACCAGCACATAGTGAACAGTCCAAAAAAAAAATAATAAACAAGAGCACCTTTGAACTGCAAAAATACTTAGGGCAGGGCCCACCAAGTGGTTATAATTATCTTATTACGTGACTGAAATGCATCCTAGTAGGAGTGCAATACTTGAAAATTATTTAACCAAAATTAATATTTCTTAGAAAGGCACAGAAGGCCTAAAAACAATAGTAGAAAATGAAAAGACTTAGTTGAAATTTCAACTTTGGCACATAAACAATCAATTCTGGTTTCTTATTTTATTCGAACCTGACCATCTGTTGTTTGTAAATTGGACATGACCTGTTGATAGTAGATGCTTGGTGAATGCGTACTGAGAGATTACTCAAAGATATTGTCTACGAAAGCGTTTTCAATACTTTTATATGTCTGATAGTATAAGATCCCTTTAGTTTCAGGAAAAACCATACAATTGAGTGATATTTCTCACTTTATGGGTCATTATTACTCATGTAGTAATATTTCTCACTAGTGATAAACAAGTGGAGCAAATGTGACTCTACAGGGCAATTGTTGCATTAAAACCTGAACTGCAAATATTTAATGCTCACAGGAATTTTTCTCCCTCCCCATCCATGTCCACTTTGGTGAGAGACCCAATGAGAACCCTATATCCACTTACAGAAAACCAGTGCTGAAAAGTTCCACACAGCTGACCACTAAAACATATCTTGAATTTTACTTTTTTCCCAAGCAAAATGCCATTGTGTAATGCTCATAGTCTTTTAAAGATTATTTTGTTATTTTCACAGGTCTCCTGTTATGGCTGGAGGTCTCTTTGCTGTGGATCGGAAATGGTTTTGGGAATTGGGTGGCTATGATCCAGGTTTAGAAATCTGGGGAGGAGAACAGTATGAAATCTCTTTTAAGGTAAGCCCCAAGACCCTCTTCACACTATGTCTACATAATTTTGACAATTCTGATAGAATATCAGCATGTTGCTTTGTGACCTATGTTCTGGGATGACTTAATAATGATAATAGATGTGTCACCTTCCCAAGTGAGCTCTTGTAGTTTCTTTTCTTTTTTGGTTTTTGTTTTTATTTTTTCTTGATATATAATCATTATACATATTCATGGGGTACATGTGAAATTTTGATACATGTATACAATGCATAATGATCAAATCAGAGTAGCTGGGATATCCATCACCTCAAACATTCATCTTTTCTTTGTGTTGGAAACATTAACAGTTCTTCTCCTCTAGCTATCTTGAAATATACAATAAATTATTGTTAACTATAATCTCCCTACTTGTATATATAAGGCCATTTTTGCATTGCTATAAAGAAATATCTGAGACTGGGTAATTTACAAAGAAAAGAAGTTTAATTGGCTCACAGTTCTGCAGGCTGTACAAGAAGTGTGGTGCTGGCATCTGCTTCTGGTAAGGGCCTCAGGAATCTTTTAATCATTGTGGAAGGCAACAGGGAGCCAGCATGTCACATGGTGAAAGCAAAAGCAAGAGACACAGGGGTGAGCTGCCACACACTTTTAAACAACCAGATCTCATGAGAACTCACTCACCAGCAAGGGGATGGCGCTAAGCCTAATTCATGAGGAATCCATTCCCCATGATCCAAACACCTCCCACCAGGCCTTACCTCCAACACTGGGGGCCACATTTTGACATAAGATTTGGAGGTGACAAACAACCAAACTATATCACTACAGTACTATCAAATACTAGAACTTATTTCTTCTATTTAACTGTATTTTTGTACTCATTAACCAACTTCTTTTATTGCCACCTCCCCACCCCCACTCCCTTCTATTCCCAGCCTCTGGTAGCCACCAATCTACTTTCTACCTCCATTAGATCAACCTGTTTAGCTCCCCATATGAGCTAGGACACGGGATGTTTTTCTATGCCTGATTTATTTCACTTAAAATAATGACCTTCAGTTCCATCTATGTTTGTGCAAATGATAGTATTTCATTCCTTTTTATGACTGCATAATATTCCATTGTGTATGTATACTACATTTTCTTTATCCATTCATCCAGTGATGGACGCTTAGGTAACTATTGAGACCATTGTCACAAAAAAACGGGAACGCAGATATCACTTCTACATACTGATTCCTTTTCTTTTGAAAATATACCCAGCAGTAGGATTACTAGATTATATGGTAGTTCTATTTTAGTATTTTGAGGACCCTCCATACTCTTTCCCCTAATTGCTACATTACTTTACATTCCCACCAACAGTGTAGGAGCATTCCCCTTTCTCTGCATCCTTGCCGGCATTTTTTTATTCTTTGTCTTTGAGATAATAGCCAGTTTAACTTGGGTAAGATAAAACCTCAGTGTGGTTTTGATTTGCATTTCTCTGATGACTAAAGATGTTGAACATTTTTCATATACCTGTTGGCCATTTGCATGTCTTCTTTTGAGAAATGTCTATCCATGTATTTTGCTCATTTTTAAATTGAATTATTTGAGGGGTTTTACTACTGAATTGTTTGAGTTCATTATATATTCTGGTTATTATTTCCTTGTCAGATAGTTTGCAAATATTTTCTCCCATCCTATAGGTTGTCTCTTCACTTTGTTGATTGTTTCCTTTCTCTACAGAAACTTTGTAGCTTGATGTAAATGTGTCTATTTTTGCTTTTGTTGCATGTGCTTTTGAGGTCTCATCCAAAAAATACCTGTGCCCAGACCAACGTCCTGTAGTGTTTCCCCAGCGTTTTATTCTAGTAGTTTCATAGTTTTGGGTCATATAGCTAAGTCTTTAATCTATTTTCAGTTGATTTTTGTACACAATGAAAGATAAAGATCTAATTTCATTTTTCTTCACATGGATGTCTCATTTTCCCAGCATCATTTATCGAAGAGACTGTCCTTTTCCCCATTGTATGTTCTTGATGCCTCTGTCAAAAATGAGTTGGCTGTAAGTGCAAGGATTTACTTCTGGGTTCTCTATTTTGTTGCATTGGTGTATGCATCTGCTTTTATGCCAGTACCATGCTATTTTGATTACGATAGCTTTGTGGTATGATTTGAAATCAGGTAATGGGATGCCTCCAACTTTGTACATTTTGTTCAGGACCGCTTTAGCTATTTGGGGCCTTTTCTTGTTCCCTACAAATTTTTGGATATTTTTTCTGTTTCTGTGAAGAATGTCATTGGTAATCTGATAGGGATTACATTAATTATTTAGATGGTTTCTGGTAGTATAGAGATTTTAACAGTATTAGTTCTTCCAATTAAAGACCGTGGTATATCTTTCCATTTTTTGTGTGTTTTCAATTTCTTTCATCATTGGTTTGTACAGGTTATTTCACTACTTTAGTTAAATTTATTCTTAGGTATTTTTGAGCTATTATAAATGGGATTGTTTTCTTGATTGCTTTTCAGATTGATTTCTGTTAGTGTATGGCAACTTTATTGAATTTATTTATCAGTTCCAAGAACTTTTGGTGGAGTCTTTGGGTTTTTCTAAAAATAAGATCATGTCATCTGCAAAGATAATTTGACTTCTTCCATTACAATTTTGATGCCCTTTGTTTCTTTTACTTCCCTAAGCACTCAAGCTAGGACTTCCAGAACTAGGTTGAATAAAAGTGATGAAAGTGAGCATCCTTGTCTTGTTCCAAATCTTAGTGGAAAGGCTTTCAATTTCCCCCCTTTCAGTGTGATCTTACATGTGGGTTTGTAATGTATGGCTGTTATCATATTGAGATATTTTCTTTCTATATCCAATTTGTTAAGAGTTTTTATCATGAATGTTAAATTTTACCAAATACTTTTTCAGTATGTATCAAAATGATCATATGCTTTTTGTCCTTGGTTCTCTTGATGCGATATATCACATTTATTGATTTGTATATGTTGAACCATCTTTGCATCTTTGGGATGAAGCCCACTTGATTATGGTGAATGTTCTTTTTAATGTCTTATTGAATTATGTTTTGTTGAGGGTTTTTACATCTATATTAATGAGGAATGTTGGCCTATAGATTTTTATGTGTGTGTATTAGGTATCAGTTTAGTTTAGGTGTCAGGATAATACTGGCATTATAGAATGAGTTTGGAAGAATTCCCTCCTGTTCGATTTTTTGAAATAGTTTCAGTAGAATTGGTATTAGTTCTTCCTTAAAAGTTTGGTACAAATCAGTAATTAATCTGTCAAGTGCCGGGCTTTCTTTGATGGGAGACTATTACTGCTTTGATTTCATTATTCATTATTGATCTCTTCAGGTTTTCTTTTTCTTCATGGTTCAATCTTCATAGGTTGTATATTTACAAGAATTTATCTACTTGTAGGTTTCCAATATTTTGGTGTATAGTTGTTCATAATGGTCTCTAACAATCCTTTGTATTTCTGAGGTCTCAGTTGTTGTGTCTCCTTTTTCATTTCTGATTTTATTTATTTGAGTCTTCTCTCTTCCATTCTTAGTCTAGCTAAAGAGTTGTTACATTTGTTTATCCGTTTAAAAAATTGCCTGGACGCGGTGGCTCACGACTGTAATCCCAGCACTTTGGGAGGCCAAGGTGGGCGGATCACAAGGTCAGGAGTTGGAGACCAGCCTGACGAACATGGTGAAACCCTGTCTGTACTAAAAATACAAAATTAGCTGGGCGTGGTGGCGCATGCCTGTAATCCCAGCTACTCAGGAGGCTGAGACAGGAGAATCGCTTGAACCCGGGAGGCGGAAGTTGCAGTGAGCCGAGATTGCACCATTGCACTCCAGCTTGGACAACAAGAGCAAAAAACTCCATCTCAAAAAAAAAAAAAAAAATCAATTTTACAGTTCATTGATTTTTTGTTTTATTTTATTAGTCTCTACTTTTAAGTTCAACTTTTATTTTAGATTCAAGGGGTACACGTGCAGGATTATTGCAAGCAAATATTGTGTGCTGCTGCAGTTTGGGTTATAATTGAATGCATCACCCACATAGTGAGCATGGTATACAACGGGTAGTTCTTTAACCATTGACCTCCTACTCCCTACCCCCTCTTGTAGTGATCAGTGACTTTTGTTCTCATATTTATGTCCATGTGTACTCAATGCTTATCCTCCTCTTATAAGTGAAAACATGTGGTATTTGATTTTCTGTTACTGCATTAATATGCTTAGGATAATGGCCTCTAGCTGCATCCATGTTGCTGCAAACGAAATGATTTTGTTCATATTTTATGGCAGCGAAGTATTCCATGGTGTATATGTACCACATTATCATAATTCAGTCCACCATTGATGGGCACATAGGTTGATTCCATGTCTTTGTTATCATGAATAGTGCTGCAATGAACATATGATTGCACGTGTCTTTTTGGTAAAATGGTTTATTTTCCTTTAGACATATACCCAGTAATGAGATTGCTAGGTTCTATTTTTAGAACCAGCAACCATCCCCAGCATGGTGGTTCTATTTTTAGTTCTTTGCGAAGTCTCCAAACTGCTTTCCCCAGTGGCTGAACTAATTTACATTCCCACCAACAGTGTATAAGTGTTCATTTTTCTCTGCAGCCCTGCCAACATATTCTATTTTAACCTTTCATTTATTTATTTATTTATTTTTGAGATCGAGTCTCACTCTGTTGCCCAGGCTGGAGGGCTGTGGTGCAATCTCAGCTCACTGCAACCTCCGCCACCTAGGTTCAAGTAATTCTCCTGCCTCAGCCTCCCATGTAGCTGGGACTACAGGCACCTGCTACCATGCCTGGCTAATTTTTGTATTTTTTTGTAGAGACGAGGTTTCCCCATGTTGGCCAGGCTGGTCTTGAACTTCCGACCTCAGGTGATCTGTCTGCCTCGGCCTCCCAAAGTGCTAAGATTGTAGGCATGAGCCACTGCACCCAGCCTCTATTTTTACTTTGTTTGTTTGTTTGTTTGTTTGAGACAGAGTCTTGCTCTTTCGCCCAGGCCAGAGTGCAGTGGTGCGATCTCGGCTCACTGCAAGCTCTGCCTCCCGGGTTCACGCCATTCTCCTGCCTCAGCCTCCCGAGTAGCTGGGACTACAGGTGCCCGCCACCGCCCCTGGCTAATTTTTTTGTATTTTTAGTAGAGACGGGGTTTCACTGTGTTAGCCAGGATGGTCTCGATCTCCCGACCTCGTGATCCGCCCGCCTCGGCCTCCCAAAGTGCTGGGATTATGATATATATTTTTAATGCCTAGTTCGTTGAGGGTTTTTATCATGAAATGATAATGGGATTTATCAAAAGCATTTTCTACATCTATTAAAATGATTATATGGGCTTTGTTTTTAATTCTGTTTATGTGGTGAATCATGTTTATTGATTTGCATATGTTGAACCAGCCTTACATCCGAGGAATGAAGACTTCTTGATCATGGTGAATTAGCATTTTGATGTACCTGCTGAATTTGGTTTGCTAGTATTTTACTGAGGGTTTTTGTGTCTATGTTCATCAGAGTGACTAACCTGTAGTTTTCTTTTTTCATTGTGTCTTTGTCAGATTTTGACATCAGGGTGATACTAGTTTCATAGAATGAGTTAGAGAGGAGTCACTCCTTGTTGATTTTTTGGAATAATTTTAGTAGAATTGGTACCAGTTCTTCTTTGTATGGTTAGTAAAATTTGGCTGTGAATCCATCTGGTCTGAGCTTTTTTTGTTTGCTGGATTTCATTACTGATTAAATATCAGAACTCGATATTGGTCTATTCAGTATTTCAATTTCTTCCTGATTCAATCTTGGGAGTTTGTGTACTTCCAGGAATTTATCCATGTCCTCTAGATTTTCTAGCTTGTATGCACGGAAGTGTTCATAACAGTCTCTTAGGATCTTTTTCATGTCTGTGGAATCCGTTGTAATGACTTCTTTGTCATTTCTGATTATGCTTACTTGGATCTTCTCTCTTTTTTTCCTTATTAATCTTACTAGCAGTCTATTGATCTTGTTTATCCTTTTAAAGAACCAACTTTTTATTTTGTTGATCCTTTGTGTTGATTTTTGAGTCTCAATTTCATTTAATTCTGCTCTGACTTTCATTATTTATTTTTTTCTGCTAATTTTGGGGTTGGTGTGTTTTTGTTTTTCTAGTTCCTCTAAGTGTAATGTTAGGTTGTTAATTTAATGTAGGTGTTCAGAGCTATAAGCTTTCTTTTTAATACTGCTTGTGCTGCATCCCCAAGATTTTGGTATGTTCTGTTTCTGTTTCCATTTACTCCAAAGCCATTCAGGAGCAAGTTGTTTAGGTTCCATGTAATTTTGTGGTTTCGAGGGATACTCTTAGTACTGAATTTTATTTATATTCTACTGTGGTCTGAAAATATGCTTTGTATGAATTTGATTTTTTTGAATTTATTGAGACTTGCTTTATGGCTAAGCATGTGGTTGATGTTAGTGTATGTTCCATGTGCCAAGGAGAGGGATGTATATTCTGTGGTTGTTAAGTGGGGTATTCTGTAGATGTCTATTTTGTCCAATTGGTCAAGTGTTGGATTTAAGTCCAGAATTTCTTTGTTAGTTTTCTGCCTCAATGACCTGTCTGACACTGCCAGTGGGGTTTTGAATAGTCCCTATTATTGTGTGGCTGTCTAAGCCTTTTCATAAATCTAGAAGTACCTGTTTTATGATCTGGGTGCTTCACTGTTCAGTGCATATAGATTTGTAATAATTAAGTCTTGTTGTTGAATTCAACCATTTGTCATTATGTAATGACCTTCTCTGTCTGTTTTTACTGTTTTTGATTTAAAGCCTGTTTTATCTGATATAAGAATAGTGACCTATGCTCTTTTTTGTTTACGATTTGCATAATTGATGTTTCTCCATCCCTTTCCTTTGAGCCTATGGGTATCATTACATGAGAGATTGGTCTCTTGAAGATAGCAGAAGGTTGGGTCTTTTTTTTTTTTCAATACAAATTGCCACTCTGTGCCTTTTAAGTTCTGTCATGGTGTCAATGGCTGGTTGCTTCATGGTCTCAATTGTGTAGTTGCTTTATAGGGTCTATAGACTATGTACTTGCATATGTTTTTGTGGTATCTGGTATCGATTTTTCATTTCCTTGTTTAGAGCTCCCTTTAACATCTTTTGTAAGGCGGGTCTAGTAGTAGCAAATTCTCTCTCTGGAAAAGATTTTATTTCTCCTTCACTTATGAAGCTTAGCTTGAGGGGATATAAAATTCTTGGTTGGAATTTTTTTATTTAAGGATGCTAAAAATATGCCCCCAATCTCTGACTTATAATGTTTCTGCTGTTAGCCTGATGGGGCTCCCCTCATAAGTGACATAACCCTTTACTCTAGCTGCCTTTAAGATTTATTTCTTTGGATTGACCTTGTAAAGTCTGATGACGATATGTCCTGGGGATGGTCATCTTATATAGTATGTTGCAGGAGTTCTCTGAGTTTCTCAAATTTACGTTTCAACCTCTCTAGCAAGATTGGAAATTTTTTTATAGATTATATTCTCAAATATGTCTTCTAAATTGCCCATTCTCTCTTCTTCTCTCTCAGGTAATGCCAAGGAGTCATAGATTTTGTCTCTTTACGTAATTCCATATTTATTGTTGGTTTTGTTTGTATTTTCAATTCTTTTTTATTTTTTTCTGACTGGGTCTTTGAGCTTTTACATTCTTTCCTCAGCTTAGTCTAGTCTTTTGTTAAGACTTCCAACAGTATTTGAAATTTTTGTAGTGAATTTTTCAATTCCAGAAGTTCAGTTTGGTTCTTTCTTAATATGGCCATGTCATTGTTCAAGTCTTAAATTGTTTTTCTGGCTTCCATGCATTGGCTTTCAGTTTTCTCTTGAATTTCATTGAGCTTGCTTGCCATCCAAATTCTGGATTTTATTATTGAGCTTCCTTGCTATCCAGACCCTGAATTCTATGTCTGTTATTTCAGAAATTTCAATGTGGTTAGGATCCATTGCTGGGGAGCTAGTGCAATCCTTTGGATGTAAAGAAATGCTCTGACTTTTTGAATTGCCAGAGCCCTTCTCATATGAGGAGGCTGGCAATTCTTTTTCCTTTTTAAATTGCTCTACTATGGATGCAGCCTTTTGTTTTTATATATTCCTTTTCCCTTGAGGGTTTGACTGTGGTGTATGTTGTGTATAGTTGATTGCCTTCATTTCTGAGTGC
>NW_026652278.1:161555301-161578026 GCF_009828535.3 Hylobates moloch
TTTGGCTTAGGATTGACTTGGCGATGCGGGCTCTTTTTTGGTTCCATGTGAACTTTAAAGTAGTTTTTTCCAATTCTGTGAAGAAAGTCATTGGTACCTTGATGGGGATGGCATTGAATCTATCAATTACCTTGGGCAGTATGGCCATTTTCACGATATTGATTCTTCCAACCCATGAGCATGGAATGTTCTTCCATTTGTTTGTATCCTCTTTTATTTCATTGAGCAGTGGTTTGTAGTTCTCCTTGAAGAGGTCCTTCACATCCCTTGTAAGTGGGATTCCTAAGTATTTTATTCTCTTTGAAGCAACTGTGAATGGGAGTTCACTCATGATTTGGCTCTCTGTTTGTCTGTGATTGGTGTACAAGAATGCTTGTGATTTTTGTACATTGATTTTGTATCCCGAGACTTTGCTGAAGTTGCCAATCAGCTTAAGGAGATTTTGGGCTGAGACAGTGGGGTTTTCTAGGTATACAATCATGTCATCTGCAAACAGGGACAGTTTGACTTCCTCTTTTCCTAATTGAATACCCTTTATTTCCTTCTCCTGCCTGATTGCCCTGGCCAGAACTTCCAGCACTATGTTGAATAGGAGTGGTGAGAGAGGGCATTCCTGTCTTGTGCCAGTTTTCAGAGGGAATGCTTCCAGTTTTTGCCCATTCAGTATGATATTGGCTGTGGATTTGTCATAGATAGCTCTTATTATTTTGAGATACATCCCATCAATACCTAATTTATTGAGAGTTTTTAGCATGAAGTGTTGTTGAATTTTGTCAAAGGCCTTTTCTGCATCTATTGAGATAATCATGTGGTTTTTGTCTTTGGTTCTGTTTGTATGCTGGATTACATTTATTGATTCGCATATGTTGAACCAGCCTTGCATCCCAGGGATGAAGCCCACTTGATCATGGTGTATTAGCTTTTTGATGTGCTGCTGGATTCGGTTTGCCAGTATTTTATTGAGGATTTTTGCATCAATGTTCATCAAGGATATTTGTCTGAAATTCTCTTTTTTGGTTATGTCTCTGCCAAGCTTTGGTATCAGGACGATGCTGGCCTCATAAAATGTGTTAGGGAGGATTCCCTCTTTTTCTATCGATTGGAATAGTTTCAGAAGGAATGGTACCAGCTCCTCCTTGTACCTCTGGTGGAATTCGGCTGTGAATCCATCAGGTCCTGGACTCTTTTTGGTTGGTAAGCTATTGATTATTGCCACAATTTCAGAGCCTGTTATTGGTCTATTCAGAGATTCAACTTCTTCCTGGTTTAGTCTTGGGAGGGTGTATTTGTTGAGGAATTTATCCATTTCTTCTAGATTTTCTAGTTTATTTGCATAGAGGTGTTTGTAGTACTCTCTGATGGTAGATTGTATTTCTGTGGGATCGGTGGTGATATCCCCTTTTTCATTTTTTATTGCATCTATTTGATTCTTCTCTCTTTTCTTCTTTATTAGTCTTGCTAGTGGTCTATCAATTTTGTTGATCTTTTCAAAAAACCAGCTCCTGGATTCGTTAATTTTTTTGAAGGGTTTTTTGTGTCTCTATTTCCTTCAGTTCTGCTCTGATTTCAGTTATTTCTAGCCTTCTGCTAGCTTTTGAATGTGTTTGCTTTTGCTTTTCTAGTTCGTTTAATTGTGATGTTAGGGTGTCAATTTTGGATCTTTCCTGCTTTCTCTTGTGGGCATTTAGTGCTATAAATTTCCCTCTACACAGTGCTTTGAATGTGTCCCAGAGATTCTGGTATGTTGTGTCTTTGTTCTCGTTGGTTTCAAAGAACATCTTTATTTCTGCCTTCATTTCATTATGTACCCAGTAGTCATTCAGGAGCAGGTTGTCCAATTTCCATGTAGTTGAGTGGTTTTGAGTGAGTTTCTTGATCCTGAGTTCTAGTTTGATTGCCCTGTGGTCTGAGAGACAGTTTGTTATAATTTCTGTTCTTTTACATTTGCTGAGGAGAGCTTTACTTCCAACTATGTGGTCACCTTTGGAATAGGTGTTGTGTGGTGCTGAAAAAAATGTATATTTTGTTGATTTGGGGTGGAGAGTTCTGTAGATGTCTATTAGGTCCACTTTGTGCAGAGCTGAGTTCAATTCCTTGGTATCCTTGTTAACTTTCTGTCTCGTTGATCTGTCTAATGTTGACAGTGTGGTGTTAAAATCTCCCATTATTATTGTGTGGGAGTTTAAGTCCCTTTGTAGGTCACTCAGGACTTGCTTTATGAATCTGGGTGCTCCTGTATTGGGTGCATACATATTTAGGATAGTTAGCTCTTCTTGTTGAACTGATCCCTTTACCATTATGTAATGGCCTTCTTTGTCTCTTTTGATCTTTGTTGGTTTAAAGTCTATTTTATCAGAGACTAGGATTGCAACCCCTGCCTTTTTTGTTTTCCATTTGCTTGATAGATCTTCCTCCATCCCTTTATTTTGAGTCTATGTGTGTCTCTGCACGTGAGATGGGTTTCCTGAATACAGCACACTGATGGGTCTTGACTCCTTATCCAATTTGCCAGTCTATGTCTTTTAATTGGAGCATTTAGCCCATTTACATTTAAAGTTAATATTATTATGTGTGAATTTGATCCTGTCATTATGATGTTAGTTGGTTATTTTGCTTCTTAGTTGATGCAGTTTCTTCCTAGCCTTGATGGTCTTTACAATTTGGCATGATTTTGCAGTGGCTGGTACCGGTTTTTCCTTTCCATGTTTAGTGCTTCCTTCAGGAGCTCTTTTAGGGCAGGCCTGGTGGTGACAAAATCACTCAGCATTTCCTTATCTGTAAAGTATTTTATTTCTCCTTCACTTATGAAGCTTAGTTTGGCTGGATATGAAATTCTGGGTTAAAAATTCTTTTCTTTAAGAATGTTGAATATCGGCCCCCACTCTCTTCTGGCTTGTAGAGTTTCTGCCGAGAGATTATCTGAGTGCTTTGAAAGGGCCAGGGCTCTGTAGGGGCTCCTTACTTGTGGATGGTTTCCTGCTTTGCGTTTCACAGGTGTTGGGTGTTGAAGACATTTTTTCTTTGGTGGTGTAATTCAGGAAGCGAACCAGTAGATGGCGCTTAAGAGTAAGGGCCATCAGATAGGCTCTTAGCCAAGCTCCTCTTGGAGCTTACTGTTGTCGGCTTTGTTCATATTTTTAATTCTCTTTTTTTTTTTTGACTGCTGCATATGCACTTACACCTTTTTTTGTTGTTGTTACTGACTACTGCATATGCCATATGCCCTGACTCTTAAGTGGTCTGGAGATGGGAAATGGGGGTCAAGAGATGACTCCCTCACCAACTCCATTCCTAGGTCTTGGTAGAGCCCTTTTCAATTATTGGTGTTGCACCCATGATTTCTTAGTCTCAAGCGAAACGCTGGCAAACTGCTTTCCCTCCTCCCTCAGGGGCAGCCCAAGGCAAGGTTTACGTTACCAAGAAATCCACAATTATTTAGGGACCTACTGGTCCTCTGAGCTTGGCAGAGTCAGAATAGGTTGTGGTGTGTCTGCAGGTGGTCTGGTGATGCAGTGGGTCAAGGGCAGAGGATGCCCAGGCAGGACAGTAATACCATACATGTGGCACCCCAAGCCTGCTGTTCTTAGCCCAGCAGATGGCTGTGGGGCCAACCCAGCTCACACTTGCCCAACCCAGTAAGTCTTTCTGCAGCGTCTGCCCCAGGAGTGAGCCTGACCAGCTAGGCTTGTCCCAAACCTTCTGTGCCAAGATTGCTGGGCAGTTCCAGGTGTTCCACGCTGTAGGGATCCCTGAGGAAGAAGGTGCTACTGGCTAATAGGCCACACCCTTCCCAAAACAGTCTTGTCCAGAGAGGGACATCCAGCTCCCACACCAGCACGCAAACCTGTGTATCACTCTTCTAAGTGTTCTGAGAGTGGTGGGGGTCTTCCCCTTCTCAAACTCAAGCCAAAGATCTCAGCTCCAAACCCCTGGACAGTGTGCTCGAATCCTGGGGGTTTTGGGACCACGCCTACAGTTTTGTCTTCTGACCCCTCAGGGTCCAGTGCTGGCTGTGCAGAAGGAGCCAAACTACTCCCCGGCAACAAGCAAAACACTCAATCAGGACAATGAAAGCTGTGCTGTGGGCACCTTCCTGAGGGAGTGACCAGGCAGGCAGTCTTGGGAAGATCTGGTGGACAAGGGGGCACAAAGATCAGATGCACCCCAGTCCCACGGAAGAAATAGCCAAGCCCTGCTCTCTCCCAGCCTGGCAGGAAGCAGGAGCTGTAGTCACTCAGAACAAGATGGAGAGCCTGGGGGGATGGGTAGCTATGGTCACATTTTGTTGCAGCTGCAGTGTGCACCACAAAACCTTCTGGGATCCATGCAGGTTTGAGCTCTTCCTCTGCCTTATCTCTAGGCAGTTCCCTCTGCCAATTCAAATGTCTCTGGAGGTCACAGGATCTCATGTATCTAGGATCCCAGATGTCCACAGTGGGAGTGTGGAGTCCCGGAGCTCCTTCACTCACCCCTTCCTTAGGACCTAGTCAGGTTTGGGAGCTGGTCCTCAGCATTCACCAACTCCAGGCAAGCTTCCCAGCTTCTTCCCTCTTCAAATATGGTATCTATGTCACCTATCAACTTTCAGTATTTTCTTTCAGAAAATCTGTTCAAAGTGTGATGGTTTACTCAATATTTTGGTTCATCTCAGTGGGAGAGGTGTCTCAGCTATGTCTAATTGACCATCTTAGTTAAATCACTGTTTTATTGTCTCAGTTTCACATATTTATGTTCCAATCTTTATTGTTTCTTTTATTTTGCTAATTTTGGGGATTGGTTTGCTCTTGCTTTTCTTGAGGTGTATCACTAGGTTGTTTATTTGAAGTATTTGAAGTTTGTCTATTTTTTATGTAGGCATTTATTGCTATAAACTTTCCTCTTAGTACTGCTTTTGCTGTATCCTATATATTCTGGTGTGTTGTGTTTCCAATTTTGTTTCAAGAAATATTTCAATTTCCTTCTTAACTTCTTCATTGACCCATTGGTCATTCAGGGCATATTGTTTCCATGTACTGGTACAGTTTACAAAGTTTTGCTTTTTATTGATTCCGGCTTTATTCCATTTTGGTCAGACATGATTTCAACATTTTTTAATTTGTTGAGACTTGTTTTGTGGCCTAACATATAGTTTATTCTGGAGAATATTACATGTGCTGATGAAAATAATCTGTATTACATATTAATTGGATGAAATATTCTGTAAATGTCTGTTAGGTCCATTTGTTCTAGTGTGTAGTTCAATTATGATGTCTCTTTGATAATTTTCTGCCTAAATGATCTGCCCATTGCTGACAATGGGGTGTTGAAGTATTCTACTATTACTGTATTGCATTCTATCTCTCCCTTTAGATCTGTTAATATTTGCTTTATATGTCTGGGTGTTTTGGTATTGGTATTGGGTGCACATGTATTTACAATTGTTATATCCTCTTGCTGAATTGATCTCTTTATCATTATATAATGATCTTGTTTTTTCTTTTTTACATTTTTTTTTTTTACTTAAAGTCTCTTGTGTGACATCAGTATAGCTACTCTAGCTCTCTTTTTATTTCTATTTGCATGAGTGGAATAATTTTTTTTTCATTCCCATCACCCTCAGTATATGGGTATCTTTATAGATAAAGTGAGTTTCTTATAGGCAGCCTATAGTTAGGTCTTGTTTGTTTAATTCATTCAGTCACTGTGACTTTTAATTGGAGAATTTAATACACTTACATTCAATGTCATTATGGATAAATAAGAATTTACTACTATCATTTTGTTACTTGTTTTCTAGTTGCTTTGTAACTCTTCTTTTCCCTTCTTCCATTTTTCCTGTCTGTCTTTGTGGTTAAGTGATTTGCTCTGATAGTATTTTTCATTTGTTGCTTTTTACTTTAGTGTATATGTTATACACTTTTCATTTTTAGTATTTTTGTTTTTTTGTTTTCTTTAATTTAATTTTTTTGCTTTCAGCACTCTGAATATATGGTTCCACTCCCTCCAGGCCTGTAAGGTTTCTGCTAAGAAGCCTGCTGTCAGGCATATTAGAACTCTCTTAAATGTTATTTGCTTATTTTCTCTCATTGCTTTCAGAAATTTTCTTTGCCTTTTACCTTTGTGAGTATGATTATAATATGTTTTAGGGTATTCTTGTTTGGATTGAATAAAATTGGAGACTTTTCGCTTTCTTCTGCATGGGTATTTATATCTTTCTCAAGGTTTGGAAAGCTCTTTGTTATTATTTCTTTAAACAAACTTTATGTTCATTTGTCCATGTCAGTTCCCTCTTTAACTCCAATAAACTGAATTTCTCTTCTGTCTGTATATTTTCAAATAGTCTATCTTCAAGCTCACTGATTCTTTTGCTTGATCAGTTCTGCTGTTGATGCTTTCTATTGCATTTTTCATTTCATTCATTGCATTTTTCAGCCCCAGGATTTCTGTGTGATTTTTCTTATTATTTCAATCTCTCTGTTAAATTTCTCTGATAAATTTTTGGATTAACTATCTGTGTTTCCTTTAGGTTCATTGACTTCCTCAAGATAGCTATTTTGAATTTTTTGTCTGAGAGGTCACACATCTCCCTCATTTTAGGGTTGATCTCTAGTACCTTACTTTGTTTGTTTGATCATGTCATATATCCCTTCATGTTCTTGATGCTTGTGGATGTGGAACAATGTCTACACATTGAGGGATTAGGTATTTATTTTAGTCTTCTTTGCCCAGTTTTGTTTGTGCCTGTTCTTTTTCAAAGGGCTTTTCAGAGATTCTAAGCAGACTGACTATTATGTTTCATGAGTCCAGCTATAATCACTGCAGCCATTTCAGCAGTAAATAACCCCCTAAGCCCAGGCATTCTACAAGTCTTCAAAGGACTCTCAGGTTGATGTGGTTTTTCAGTCGAGACAGACCTGGGGAATGCCCAAAGAAGATACTTGTGTGGAAACTCTGTACAGGGCTGTGTGGAAACTCTCGACAGGGGTTCAAGTCTAGAAGACTGTCCCAGTGGCCCGGACAAGCATGTCTCCCAGCAGATCCCTGCACAGGCAGGATGGATCCTCAACTGCAACAAGGAGGACTTGGATTGAGAATGGGATCCCTCAGGATCTGCTATGGGAAGGAAAATAGCATGCCTGTCACATGTCACAAACTGGTACATGTCTCCTATCAGGTCCCTCCACAGATAGGATAGTTCCCTGACTGTAGCAGGAGGGGTCAAAGCTGATACTAGGCCCTCTTGCAATTTGGCGTCAAATAGAGACTGGAAACCCCAGTCTCAGCTCAGAGGGTGCATGTAACACAGCAAGTGCCTGCACAGATAGGACAGTTTCCTGGTTGCTGCAGAAGAGCTGGGAGCTGATACTGGGCCTCCTAGAGATCTGCTGTGGGACAGTGGCTAGCATGCCTGTCAAAATGGCTCAGATGGGCCCACCTCTCCCAGCAGGTCCCTGCACAGATGGGATAATTCCCCAACTGCAGCAAGAGGGACTGGAGCTGAGACTAGGCCTTCTTGGGATCTTCTGTGTGACAGAGGCTAGAACCATCTCCTTGGTTCAGAAAGGCAAACATCTCCCAGCAGGTCTCAGCACATACAGGATAGTTCCCCAACTACAGTGGGAGGGGTGAAAGCTGAGACTGAGCCCCCTCGGGGAGCTGCTATGGGTAGAGGCTGGAAAGCCTGGTCTCATTGGCTAAGAGGGACGCGTGTCTTTCAGCAAATCTCTGCACAGGCAGGATAGTCCTCTGATTGCAACAGGAGGGTTTAGAGCTGGGAGTAGGCCCCCTAGAGACCTGCTGTGGGACAGAGACTGGAGAGCCTATTAGGCAGGCTCAGACTCTCAGGCTGCAAGATATGGGCAATTTTCCCTCTGGGCCGTTGTGAGAGCCGCTCTGAGCTAGGACCTTAGCTGACAGAGGCTGGAGCAACACCATGGCAATTTTCGGGTTCACTGCCTAAACTGATGTCAGTGGGTAGATGAGCCTTTCCACCAATAAGCTAACGTGCAAGGGTCCTTCCAAGCCCCTTGGCAGATGGTTTTGATTGTAAGCTCGAAGAAAAATGGGGTTATAACCAAGTTCCTTGGGGGAAGGGTCTGTTTCCATGCTTGAACATGGAAGCAAGCTTGATGGGACAAAACATGTACCTTGGTGTTGGTCCACACTCTCAAAACAACCCTCCTAGGTCTTGGGCTCCACTGGAGTTTCACAGACTCCTACCTGAATGTTGAAGCTTCTTCAGAGAGACTTTTGACTGTGGATGGGTGCAGGATATTTGTTTTTGTAGGGGGATGTGAGCAGGTTGCCTTCTATTTTGCCATTTTGGTGATGTTGCTCCTCCCAAGTAAGTTTTTGAATGAGAGAAACCACTTCCTTCTAATCTTTCAGTGAGATGTAGCCATGCCATATGCAAAAAGAAATAATTCAAGCTTTCATTTGCAGGGAGGAAACTTGGTATTCTAATAGATCTACTGTTCCACTAACAAGTGCTTTCTTTCTAAAGCACTTAAAACATACAGATAGAAGAAGTAAGACAAATTAAAATGAGAGAAATCAAGTTATTGAAGCTTTTTATGTTTGTATTTTTTCTAGAAAGAGTAGGCCAGATTCTGATCTTAAGCAATTATTTCAAAATTGCAATAACAGAAGAGGAAACTTAAAAATACAAATGACAATGTACAGCTCTTCTTCATATGTCTCATATGAACAAGTTTTTTGATTATTTTTTATCTGAAATTGCCCAGTTCTCTACTTACTTTGATCAGTAAAATTATATACTTTATTACACACACACGTGTATATATTTAAGATAAAATATCAAATTTCAGAGCTTATAAATAAAAATAATTACGATTACATATGAAGATGCTAACCAAAGGAAAATAAAGAGCAAAAGGTTATACTCCAAACTACCAAGATAGATATTTTTTTAAAAAAAAAGGTCTCATAAAGTAAAAGAAACTTTTTTCTCTTTTTCCTTCATTACAGTCATTATTTATTAGAAATGTAGGTGGATTCTTGCAACATTTCTCAAACAGAAATCTCTTATTAAGTAAATCAGCTGTTGCTAATTACTTCTATTATAAAATCAAACCAGTTATTGCTGAGGGAAAAATTGCATTCTGAATATAGTCAGAATGTACAAATACAGCTAACTTTTAAAATGTATGCATAAAAAGCAAATGATAAAACTGATTTTATTAAACTGTAACAGCTATATTCAAATAAGGAAGGAGACCACCCCTCATATTGTCTTATGCCCAATTTCTGCCTCAAAGAAAAAGTAGGTATTAAAGAAAAGACAGAATTGAAATCAGTAGTCAGAAAGCCCGGCGCTGCATTCCAGGCCTGGTAGTTAAACATCAACCCCTGACCTAACCAGTTATGTTATCTATAGATTCCAGACATTGTATGGAAAATCAGTGTGAAAATCCCTGCCCTGTTCTGTTCCCTTCAGATTACCGGTGCATGCAGCCCCCAGTCACATACCCACTGCTTGCCCAATTGATCACGACCCTCTCAGGCAGATGCCCTAGAGTTGTAAGCCCTTAAAAGGGACAGGAATTGCTCACTCAGGGAGCTTGGTTTTTGGAGACATGAGTCTGCCAATGCTCCCAGCTGAATGAAGCCTTTCCTTCCACAACTCAGTGTCTGCGGAGTTCTTGTCTGCAGCTCGTCCTGCTACACAACGTGTTAACAGAAATGTTACGTTGTCTTCAAAGTGTCATATAATAAGTATCACCAAAGAGAAACTCAGGAAGCATAATTGTAGGCTTCAGAATATCTAGAAATTTCCCTCTCACTATGGTGGCAGTAATCCCTGAAATACCATCTATTAAATTAGTGCTTGTTTTCCCCACCACTCAAACGCATCTAATTTCACATCTAAGGCACTTTTAAGACCTTTTTGTAAATGCATTTTTTAAAATCTTTGAATTTACTAATGTCTTTTGGGTTCTTCTGTTATAGCAATAGTTGTACACTTTGTTACAGTGTGTGTGGCAGGAGGTAATACTAATAGTACTAGTAACTATAGAAATAGCATCTACTACCTTTACTTAGTAGTGTTACCAGAAAGAGGTCCTGATCCATACCCCAAGAGAAGGTTCTTGGATCTTGCTCAAGAAAGACTTCAAGGTAAACCCATAGAGTAAAGTGAAAGCAAGTTTATTAAGAAAGTAAAGGAATAAAAGAATGGCTACTCCATAGGCAGAGCAGCCCCAAGGTCTGCTGGTTGCCCATTTGTATGGTCATTTCTTGATCGTATGCTAAACAAGGGGTAGATTTTTCATGCCTCCCCTTTTTAGACCATATAGGGTAACTTCCTAACGTTGCCATGGCATTTGTAAACTGTCATGGCATTGGGGGAGCGTAGCGATGAGGACACCCACAGGTCATTTTTGTTGCCATCTTGGTTTTGGTGGGTTTTGGCTGGCTTCCTTACTGCAACTTGTTTTATCAGCAAGGTCTTTATGACCTGTATCTTGTGCAGACTTTCCATATCATCCTGTGACTAAGAATGCCTTAACCTCCTAGGAATGCAGCCCAGTAAGTCTCAGCCTTATTTACCCAGCCTCTATTCAAGATGGAGTTGTTCTGATTAAAACGCATCTGACAGAAGTACACACCAGATGCTAAGCTGAGTGCTTTGTGTGCATTATCTAGTTTAAAATCATAACTCTACAAAGTGGGTATTCTCATTTCATTTTACAGATGAAGAAACAGATTTAAAATTTTAAAGATTATTAATGTTTTTAAGTTTTAAAAATCAAATAAATTACACAATGTCACTTAGGGATTAAAATGTTCTGTTTCTGTTTAATAGCAGAGAATGCAGAAACGTAAAATTTTCTGACATCCAAATTATATCTACCAACACTATTCTCAAGTTCACTGTTAACCTTTTGATCCCTACCTAATGGTTTCTCTCATTAAGACTAGTCTCTTCACTAAAGTCTATTAATACAGCAACAAATTTTCTGCTGATCCTGAAAAACTACTATTGATTATCAGATATTGTTCAAATGTTAGCAAAGTTTACAATTGCACCTTGAACTTTCTTTCTTTCATCCTTAAAGAAAAGCATTAAAGCATTAAAGAAAAAAAAAAGGCTGCTGTATTTGCAGTATCACTGAAATTCAAGGCATATTTTTTAGTTTTCACAGTTCAAAAGGTTTTTTTCTTAAATTTTCTTAATTCATGAATTCTTTAAGCTTAAAGTGTTATTCAGAAAATTCCTATTAAGCAAGAGATACCTGGCTTTGAATAATAAACTGGTTGGTGGATAAAATTGCTAATGAAAATCTGGAGAGTTTGCAAAATATATATTTTGCATTCTAAATCACAAAGGTGTTTTTTAGGCAACCGTAAACTTGCATCTCTCACTTCTCTGTCACTTGTATCTATCACATCTCTTCTGAGTGACCTCAGATTTTATTGCCTCATTTCCTATTTTGCGGTTATCTGTCATTCTGAACGATATAATTGGAATGCAGCTCTATCGTCTTTGTCTAGAAACCATGGCAACAGTACTGGAAGTTCAGGACTAAATTGCCCCAGGTTGTTTGGTGGGAATGATAGATTCTTTGGTGACAGCTCTGTCTTAACGTGGTCCCACTTCAGACATAGTCCTTCATTCTTCTCACTATCGTTTGCTGACCCTGGGGGTTCCTGTCCCTCCTTGTTAGTATTTGTAACATGAATGGGACGAAGTCAAACAGGCTTTGGTAGAATTTGCAGTGAAACAAGAAGAATTTTCTCTGTGTAAAAGGAATCAAAAGAGTTGTAGACAAATAGCTCTGTTAAATGGTAATAAAAATAGAAGACAAAAATCAAACATCTGCATTTTGAAACATTTTTCATTGATTGTGATTAATTTTACAGTGGAAAGCACTGTAAAATATACCCTGGTCAGCATTTAAGGTCTGGAAAACACATCTGGATAACTGAGAGTTTACTAGCCGATTTTAGGCCATAATGTAGAAATTAAGTCCAGAACTTAAGTGTTCTAATTCAAAAGAGTTTTACAACTGGTCATTATCATGCATCTTTGTTTCCTGTTTACCCTTGAAACAAAGAATCATTTCACTAAAGTGTATGACAAAATGACAAAATGTCATGGCCGAATGAAAAAGTTCCAGAAAATTGCTTTATCTGAAGGACTGAGTTTTTGCTCAAACAGTATTTGGCTAGGAGTGCTCTTCAAATATGTTTCTATGTAAATATCTTTCCTTTATTTTCCTAAAATTCTGACTAGATGAGTAAATTTCATGCCATAACATAAACGTCTACCCTGTAGAATTTTCAGGAGTCAGCTGAGAAAATGAGCTCTCTGCAAAAATGATCTGTCTGCATTGCGCCCAGTCTTCAGTCTCTCTTAATATTAATCTGGACTCCTGAATGGCTCACAATTATCCAAATGCCTTTCAAATGTTTCCAGATTAGCCAGCTGCAGGGGTTGGGGGGCAGAGACAGTATTAAGTCAATCCTTCAACCAGCTTTTATTGAGCATCTAATGTATGCCAGGCAGTGTTCCAAATCCAGGTACTTAATCTGGAGTTGCCCCTGGAAACACAGAGGAGCCTGAGACAGACCTGACGATGTGCATAAAAGACACACAGCCCACATCCTAAATGTTGTCTACTGTTTAAGTTACTAAAATGATGTTAAAACCACCACAAGTCTCTAATTTTTCCAGAGTGCAATTTTACATCTAGTCCCCAAAGATTAAAGTCCAAATATTAACATTTTCAAAAGATCAGTCCTTTGATTGCAAAAACTTTTATCAAACTAAAAGTGATTAAGGACAATGAACACTAATTAGGCACCCACAAGAGACTGAGAAGGAAGCCCAAGGACTCTGTTCTGCAGAATCTTCTGGTAGGAGATACAAAGTCTCAATCCAGGTTGAAGAACACCAAATCTGGTTTCCACTGCCCTTTTCCAACCCCAGGAGCTTGCCAACATGGTCCCATGTGGATCTGACAGTTCTTGGGCCATCTATAATTCCAGGAAAAGCTCTTGATCAATAGCCTCAGCAAGGCAGAAACATCTAAGGTTCCAGTTCATCCAGAGATGAACACCATCTGTCCTAGAATGAACACCATCTGTCCTAGAATGAATCTAACAAATTCGGGAGCCCTACAGCCTATTGCAAAACCATTCTAATAATGAATTATAACAAACTAGGTAACCACCTTTGTTGTGTTTTGTTGTCCCACCTATGCGGTAAGCTTAAGACCCAGACATCTAAGGAAATGTTAACTTACCTCTACAGTCGTTCAGCCCTTATCAGTCACGAGTTCATTCAACAGACATCTACTTATTGATTACAACGTGCCAACCCTGGGCTAAGCTCCTGGGATTCAAAGATAAATGTGAGAAGTTTCTATCTCTGAAGGAGCTGACTCTCCAGTATCAGCCTGGAAAATTAATTCACTACAATTCCTCATCGTCACTATTGTTTGGAATATATTTTATTCCCACATTCACCGTAATAATTTAAGACACAGCCAATAGCTTTTTCAATAGCCTTACCTTGTCTAATATTTCTCCTCTTTTAATCTACCCAACATTTCATTATTTTTTCCCTGAGTAGCTTTATTTTCCCCCCTAAAAGTTCACCCTTGTCACTAATTACTACACAAATCAAATTAACATATTGAATCATAAACCATAAAACTTTCTATAAGTTGTCTGCTCACCTAACTGCCTCAATCTATACTGCACACCATCCTAAACCGTGTTTTCCTCTCCTTCCTAAAAAAAGATGGAGACTTAAACTTCCATTTTTGTCCCGATTTACTGCAAGGATTTTAACTAACTAGTCAGACTTGGTTGGTTCTATTTCTGAGAAATTTGTTTATTCTCTCTAACAATACTAATCAGCAACCTGCACTGTAAGTCCATATAACATGCAAGCTTAACTCTGCAGAAAAAGGCAAAGGAAGCCCAGTAGAAGCCTTTGGATCAAGTACAGCTGAGATGACTATTTCACCCATTAAACATCATAAACATCAATTAAGCAGGAAAGCATATAAACTACATTAATAATTTTCCCTAACATAAAACCTATAAATATACATTTATTTTATTTACCAGTCGTACACAAGGAAGGCAAAAGTTTTTTTTTTTGCACTTGAGCCCAGTAATTGGAGTAAAACTACAGGTGTATAAACTACTCCCATACTGCATTCTCTGTGATTTCTAGTTTGAGTTCCTTTAAGTTGGAATGAGAACCTAAAGACACATAAAAGCAATCTTAATGCAGTAATAGAATCCTTTCGGGGGTTTGTTTTATTATTTTACTCAATCTTTTATTGTTATCTTGCCCACATCTATTTTTTTCAACTTTTATTTTAGATCCAGGGGGTGCATGGGCAGGCTTGTTACCTGGGTATATTGTATGATGCTGAGCTTTGCAGTAGAAATGATTCTATTACCCAGGTACTAAGCATAGCACCCAATTGTTAGTTTTTTCATCTTGGCTCCCTCCCTGCACATCTATTTTGACCCTTCAAATTAGTTTTGACATGAACAACAATTCTTTCTGTTTTTATCACTGTATTTCATCAGTTTAAATAATATTTAATTAAATTACATAATTACAATGGAAAAACTAGCATAATCACATTTTGGGAAGAAATGCACTGCCTTTGAGGTAAGCATGTAATTTAACTATTGGAAGTATGGGGAGCAAAAGATGACAGGTGTATTCACTGTAGCCTATAGGTTTATTGTAGCATGGACGTCGTTCAGTGTGTTTACAGAAGAAATAGAGAGCTATGGTTAATACCTTTAATTGGTTAAACAGAGCTTCAGTCGTTGCTCTTAAAACCCTTCAGTCTAATAATAGAGACAGGAAAAGTGTCTGTAGCAGGGAGGCAGGGGCACTGCTGCCTTTGCACGGAGGTTAATTTCCCACTTGCTTAGTTTTGTTGTGGGATGAGGCTGTCTCTTCTGGTCCTTGTCCTCACCTAGCTGCCCCAGTCCCCTGACTTCTGTCCAGGAGGCTTACAGGTGCCCAGGTTTGTTGAATGGCCTGTGTGCTTCAGTGATGAGTCTGTTGGGGAGTCAGTCTTAGAGAGTTGGTCCTCTCCTTTGCCCCTTCCTCTCCACCCTGGTCCTCCAGACCTGTTCCTTCTGCAGTATTTTTGGTTACTTATATTTAGCCACTTATTTTTCTCATCTCCCAGGCCCAGTCTTATGTAGTCTCTCTTAAGCAGAAAAAAAAATTAGTCCTAAAATAAGCCTCGGGAGTTTCTTTGAATCTTTGTTTCTACTTTGATGTGGCGCAAAAACCAGTGTTCCTGGAGTGAGAAGAGAGAATATGGAAAACACACTGGGCATAACCAGACTAATACTTCAAGGTCTAATTCTGCCACACACAAATGCACATATACAATTTAAAGGGATTGAAATATGTCTGAGATTTTAATAGACAACATCTCTTTTATTTTGTGCCCCTTTATGATGTATCGAATATTTACATTGTATCCCTAAGTTCAGGCCTCTGTATTCTTTCTATGGAGATGATAACTACAATTTGAGCCTTAACAAGGAAAAGTAACGGGTTAGCACTTAAATGTCATCAAATTTAATTTCTGATCCCATTCAACACTAGTGCAAAATGAAAAAAAGGAAACATCTGTGTTATAATCACAAAACAGGCCATTACCTAGTTCATATCAAAGCAAGGATTCAAATTTGGGTTTGCTCTCAAAACCATTAACCTAATTTATCTTAGCTGGAGAAATTGAAGACTATACGGTCTTATTAAAAAGTGGCTACTGCTACTTCTGAAACTACTTTTAAAAGGAAATATAGCTTCTTCCTGTCTGACCTTTATTAAAGAGAAGACCTGAAAAATCTTGTTATGATTTAATTTAATATTTAATTTTTTACTATTTTCAAAGTGCAGTGGCTACTGAATAAGGAATGAACACGCATAAGAGAGACTAATCATTGAGGACAGAGCATTTAGTTCTAAAGAATAATTCAAACAAGGCAACAGCTATCACTACAGAATTATTACAGCTCAGGAAACCATATACTCTAGAGTGTAACCTCATTACAGAACTTCTCAAGAACAATATGGATTTTACTATTTGTGCCTAAGATAAACTCAAAATTAGTAAGTCCACAAGATTAGCCAAATTTAAAGTTTCCCTACATGGTACATAAGCCACCAAAAATGTTTAAGTATAGTTATACTTTACTAATTAGATGTTATATAATTACAATATATTTAGAGTTTTAAGATGGAAAAGAAAGACCTCCTAGAGATCACTCAAAAATAAAACAAAAAAGCAGAACAAGAAACAGGAACAAAAAACCTACATTTATCCTTAACAAAACTGTAATCTTACCCCCAGCCATGACCTATAAGGAAGGATATCATATGCAGGATGGCAAAACAGGGCCATGGAAAGATGAAATGACCACAACTACAAATCTCACTTGAAGTCGGCAGATATCAATTCTCCAAAGTAACTGGCACATCCCACTAAGTGGGGAATCAGCAATCCCTTGCTTGAAACAATAGCAATGGATGAGATTGCTGGTGGCCAGAACTTCCCCTGGATGAGTTTGGCACAAAGGAGAAGCAGATGTTATTTTTAGTTTACGTGGCCAAAAGGAAATAATTAATAAGAGATATAGGTAGATATGGAGACAGATAAATTCATTAGAAATGGTTAAGTGGCCATTAAAAAAACACACACACACACAAATACCCAAAAATGATAATGGGGAAAAAATTAACATTTCAGGAAAATTTAAATGAGATTACTTTGCTCAATTCTATGCAAATAAAGTTAAGATTATAGGTGAAACAGATGATGTCTAAGAAAATATAAATGGCAAAACTGACCTTCAAAAAGAAAACACCTAAACTGACTGTATTCATTTTCTATTGATGTATAAGAAATTATCACAAACTTAGTGGCTTCAAACAATACAAAATAATCTCACAGTCCTTGGGTCAGAACTCCAGTATGTTTTAGCAGAGTTCTCTGCTAAGGTGGACATCAAATGTTCAGCCAACTCTATCCTTGCCTGGAAGCTCAACTGGAGAAACCTCTCCTTCCAAGCTGGCTCTGGTTGTTGGCAGACTCCATTTCTTTGTGGTTGCGGGACTGAGCCCCCATTGTCTGCTGGCTGTCATCTAGAGATCACTTCCAGCTCCTAGCAGCCACTCTCAGGTCCTTGCCACATGGCCCCCTCCAGGGCCCTCTCACAGCATGACAACTTACTTCTCCAAGGCCAGCAGGAGAATTTCTCTCACATTTCAAAACCTTCATTCCTTGAGGAAGGGCCAAGTCCCATTTTAAGACTCACTTGTTAGGTCAGACCTATCCAGGAAAATTTCCCTTTTGATAGAACCATAATTATATCTGCAAAATCTCGTCACCAATTTCATAGAATGTCATCTAATCACAGGTTTGAAATCTATCATATTCACAGTCCTTTCTATACTCAAAGGAAGGAGATGATACAAGAGCATGTATACTCCAGTTGGAATTTTGGGAACCATCTGAAAATTCTGTCAACCACACTGACCAATGACCATAGAAGAAGAAGATCATCAATAATCTATCTTCTCCAAAAAAATAAAGCACCAAACCCCATTAGTTTTTTCCAAACCTTTAAGGAACACATACTATAATGTTTTAAAAAACTTTTTTTCTAAAATCAGGAAAGAAATTCTTCAAATTGAATATAAAACTATCACAATATTTTTAACAAAGCTTCACCAGGGTAGCACAAAAAATAGAAAGTGAAGGTATATTTTATTTATAAATACTCATACTGAAAAATGGTAATCATAAATATAATATTACACAATAGACTAGCTATTTAAAGACTATACATCAAATTAAGTTGAGCTTTCACAGGTATGTTTCAATATTGGGATATGTATTAACAAATTCACCTTATTAGTAAATTTTAAAGGTTATCATCATATCTACAGATGATAACATAAAAGCATTTGAAAAAATTTGCAAACTGCTTTTGCAAAATACTTAATACAGTAGATCCCCCTTATCCATGTGGATACATTCCAAGACCCCAAACGGATGCCTGAAATCATGGATAGTACCAAATCTGATTGCTGTCGGTTAGAACATGTTTCTGTTCCGGTCCTCCACCCACAAATTTAATGCCTTTCCCAACCTAACTAAGCACTTAACATGCACTGTAGCTATAACTTTTGCAGTTTGAGGTGTGACAGTAAAACTAGCATGAATTTCTTTGTCCTCCTGCACAATTTCATGGGTAGATTTGTTCTTAAGATAGATCTTAGCACCACAGCATATGATTTTTTTAAGTCAAGAACTGTCACCCTTTCACTTAAAGGAAGCACTTTCACTTTCTCCATAGTTGTCTGAAAATACAAAAACCCCCTAGGGTGTTTAATTTATACGCCTAAAGTAGTTCATTTGCCTCCCTGGAAGGGTACAACTCAATCTCATTTTAGGAGTTTACACTTTTTCCCTTAAGCCATCTCTCATTAAACTATCATGACAATGCTTTGTACACATGGTTTTGTTAGAAATAAATTCAGCCTTGTAAAATGTGCTCATTAGAAATCCTTTTCATGCCAAGGATGATTCTAAAATATTTTATATACCTTCTCATTGCTTTTATGAGACAGTTGTATTAGAGACCACTCCTTACTTCTGAGCTTGCAAAGTAAGTCAAAGTGTAGTTGCATTTCATATCTAAAATGTGACAGAAGCCTTTTTATGGCACATCACATACCCCAGATACACAAGTAAATATCTGGAATTGTTCCTATGGAATTTTTTCTTACACTATTTAGCCTAGATGACATTAAAATACCCATTTTAGTTCAACATGCCCAGAATTGATCTTCCAAAGAAAATATTAAAATGACTCTAAACTCATTCAGAAACTCAAAGATAAACAGAAACAGCTGCTAAATGTCTCACCAGCCAGTCTGAGATTCATTTCAATTACCCAACAAAAGATACCTCAGGTGCATCAGAGCACTTTCAAGTTAAATTTTATGTCTATTAGATATAAGCCTAGGGGCAAGTATGAATTCCTTCCAGTTGTTACTTCCTTTATGTCTAACGGCATTTTCCTAATTCCTTGTTTAATTTTATTTTAGCTTTTACAGATAGATAGTTGTAAAGTGAGCAAGCTGTAACAGTTTACATGGCATTCAGTACCTGTGGTAAGGTCAATTTGACTTCCTATAGAAATCTTTTTAATGTTGAGATTTTGTTTCAAAGTTTTCTATTTTTCTGGTTGCCATTTTTCCCTAACAAGAAAAATGAAATATAATCTAATCTTTCTAATGCTTCTAACACATCTATATAAAGCAAGTCAGTTTGCCCCCCATAAAAGAGGTATCGGTACAGAATGTTTCAAAATAAAACACCTCTTCATATCGTTCTCAAGTCCTTCACCCAAATGCTAATAACACTATTATTGTGAGCCTTCAGAGTGTATACACACATTAACTTTAGAGGTATAAGAATTTGATTTTTAGTTCCAAGATGGCCGAATAGGAACAGCTCCAGTCTACAGCTCCCAGAGTGAGTGATGCAGAAGACGAGTGATTTCTGCATTTCCAACTGAGGTACTGGATTCATCTCACTGGGACTTGTTGGACAGTGGGTGCAGCCCATGGAGTGTGAGCCAAAGCAAGGCAGGACATCACCTCACCCAGGAAGCGCAAGGGGCCAGGGAATTCCCTTTCCTAGCCAAGGGAAGCTGTGACAGACGGTACCTGCAAAATTGGGACAGTCCCACCCTAATACTGCGCTTTTCCAATTGTCATAGCAAACGGCACACCAGGAGATTATATCCCATGCCTGGCTTGCCAGGTCCCACGCCCATGGAGCCTTGCTCACTGCTAGCACAGCAGGCCAAGATCCAACCGCGAGGCGGCAGTGAGGCTGGGGGAGGGGCGTCTGCCATTGCTGAGGCTTGACTAGGTAAACAAAGCGGCAGGGAAGCTCGAACTGGGTGGATCCCACCGAGGCTCAGTGAGGCCTGCCTGCCTCTGTAGACTCCACCTCTGGGGGCAGGGCATAGCTGAACAAAAGGCAGCAGAAACTTCTTCAGACTTAAACATCCCTGTCTGACAGCTTTGAAGAGAGCAGTGGTTCTCCCAGCATGGAGTTTGAGATCTGAGAATGAACAGACTGCCTCCTCAAGTGGGCCTCTGATCCCCGAGTAGCCTAACTGGGACACACCTCCCAGTAGGGGCCGACTGACACCTGATACAGCAGGTACCCCTCTGAGACAAGGCTTCCAGAGGAAGGATCAGGCAGCAACATTTGCCATTCTGCAATATTTGCTGTTCTGCTGCCTCCACTGGTGATACCCAGGAAAACAGGGTCTGGTGTGGACCTCCAGCAAACTCCAACAGACCTGCAGCTGAGGGTCCTGACTGTTAGAACGAAAACTAACAAGCAGAAAGGAATAACATCAACAAAAAGGACATCCACACCAAAATCCCATCTGTAGGTCACCATCATCAAAGACCAAAGGTAGATAAAACCACAAAGATGGGGAGAAACTAGAGCAGAAAAGCTGAAAATTCTGAAAATCAGAGTACCTCTTCTCCTCCAAAGGATCACAGCTCCTCGCCAGCAGCAGAACAATGCTGGATGGAGAATGACTTTGACGAGTTGACAGAAGTAGGCTTCAGAAGGTTGGTAATAACTAACTTCTTCAAGCTAAAGGAGGATGTTCGAGCCCATTGCAAGGAAGCTAAAAACCTTGAAAAAAGATTAGACAAATGGCTAACCAGAATAAACAGCATAGAGAAGACCTTAAATGACCTGATGGAGCTGAAAACCATGGCATGAGAACTACATGATGCATGCACAAGCTTCAGTAGCCGATTCAATCAAGTGGAAGAAGGGGTATCAGTGATTGAAGATCAAATGAATGAAATGAAGTGAGAAGAGAAGTTGAGAGAAAAAAGAGTAAAAAGAAATGAACAAAGCCTCCAAGAAATATGGGACTATGTGAAAAGACCAAATCTACATTTGATTGGTGTACCTGAAAGTGACGGGAAGAATGGAACTAAGTTGGAAAACACCCTTCAGGATATTATTCAGGAGAAATTCCCCAAACTAGCAAGGCAGGCCAACATTCAAATTCAGGAAATACAGAGAACGCCACAATGATACTCCTCGAGAAGAGCAACCCCAAGACACATAATTGTCAGATTCACCAAGATTGAAATGAAGGAAAAAATGTTAAGGGCAGCCAGAGAGAAAGGTCAGGTTACCCACAAAGGGAAGCCTATCAGACTAACAGCAGATCTCTCAGCAGAAATTCTACAAGCCAGAAGAGAGTGGGGGCCAATATTCAACATTCTTAAAGAAAAGAACTTTCAAACCAGAATTTCATATCCAGCCAAACTAAGCTTCGTAAGTGAAGGAGAAATAAAAGCCTTTACAGACAAGCAAATGCTGAGAGATTTTGTCAGGCCTGCCCTACAAGCGCTCCTGAAGGAAGCACTAAACATGGAAAGGAACAACCAGTACCGGCCACTGCAAAAACATGCCAAATTGTAAAGACCATCAAGGCTAGGAAGAAATTGCATCAACTAATGAGCAAAATAACCAGCTAACATCATAATGACAGGATCAAATTCACACATAACAATATTAACCTTAAATGTAAATGGGCTACATGCCCCAATTAAAAGACACATACTGGCAAATTGGATAAAGAGTTAAGATCCATCAGTGTGCTGTATTCAGGAAACCCATCTCACATGCAGAGACATACATAAGCTCAAAATAAAGGGATGGAGGAAGATCTACCAAGCAAATGGAAAACACAAAAAAGCAGGGGTTGCAATCCTAGTCTCTGATAAAACAGACTTTAAACCAACAAAGATCAAAAGAGACAAAGAAGGCCATTACATAATGGTAAAGGGATCAATTCAACAAGAAAAACTAACTATCCTAAATATATATGCACCCAATACAGGAGCACCCAGATTCATACAGCAAGTCCTTAGAGGCCTACAAAGAGACTTAGACCCCCACCCAAAAATAATGGGACACTTTAACATCCCACTGTAAACATTAGACAGATTAATGAGACAGAAAGTTAACAAGGATATCCAGGACTTCAACACAGCTGGATATCCTTGAATGTATACTGAACAGAATATACATTCTTCTCAGCACCACATCACACTTATTCCAAAATTGACCACATAGTTGGAAGTAAAGCACTCCTCAGCAAATGTAAAAGAACAAAAATTATAACGAACTCTCTCTCAGACAACAGTGCAATCAAGTTTGAACTCGGGATTAAGAAACTCACTCAAGACCACACAACTACATGGAAACTGAACAACCTGCTCCCGAATGACTACTGGGTAAATAACAAAATGAAGGCAAAAATAAGGATGTTCTTTGAAACCAGAGAGAACGAAGACACAACATACCAGAATCTCTGGGACATATTCAAAGCAGTGTGTAGAGGGAAATGTATAGCACTAAATGCCCACAAGAGAAAGCAGGAAAGATCCAAAATTGACACCCTAACGTCACAATTAAAAGAACTAGAGAAGCAAGAGCAAACATATTCAAAAGCTAGCACAAGGCAAGAAATAACTAAGATCAGAGCAGAACTGAAGGAGATAGAGACACAAAAAAAAAAACCTTCAAAAATTCAATGAATCCAGGAGCTGGTTTTTTGAAAAGATCAACAAAATAGATAGACTGCTATCAAGACTAATAA